>NC_053433.1:69960614-70260614 GCF_007990345.1 Gossypium hirsutum
AAACCTTTGAAAAATTTTTCCAGACACTGCCCAGTCTGATACTAGTGCTTCAAAATCAATCTTGAGTTTCACAACTCAAAATCAGTTTGTGATTTTCCCTGAAACTAGACTCATGTCCCCACCTATGGATTTTTTTCTAGATTTTTGGTCGGCCAATTAGTACAGTTATAGTCCAAAGTCTCCCATGTTACAGGGCGACTACACTGACCTTTCCCATTACGACTGGGATATCCTCTGCACAAGCTCAATACTGATGCCGTTTGTTTCTATGGAACTAGACTCAGAGGAATCCATACATATATGTATGACCCCTATTATCTCTGGTCAATTTATAGTGAATTCCAAAGGCGAACAGTGAATCCAGAAACTGTTCTGGCCCTGTTACACAAGAACCCGAATATCTCTTTCTGTACTGTTCCTATAATTGTTTCGTTACTTCCATATGAAAGTAGATTCATCAAGGTTCGATTACATAATTTATTCACTATTTAATTCCACTCCTACGAATCTTGTGATTTTTCCAATCCACACCACTGCTGCTATCAGCTTCTGTTTCAAAGTGAACCTACCTAATTTGGGGTTTCATGGACCAACTAGGGCCTTGTCATACATAAGCCCACATATGATCATACTTAGCCATTCATGGCTGATCATTTGCTCAACATTCATTCCAACATAGTTACATCATAAACCATCTAAATTCATAAAACGAATGGTCTATGCCATACTCCACTTCAAAGCCATTTTGCATGCTGTACACTTATACATTTCATAAATACTCGAAAGACAACAATGGGTAGTCCTATACATGCATATAAAATTCACCAAAATAGTACCAAAAAGCCTTGATAGTGGGCGACTTCGACTTCAGATCCGAGTCCGATAGCTGAGAACCAAAAATCATAAAACAGAGGAGCAATGTAACATAAGCAATTTATGCTTAGTAAGTTTGAGCAAGAATTCCAGCATCACAAAGAATAGCACACATTTAGCTAAACGGAATATTCAAATACGCAATTTACCGATATCAAACTTGCTTCACAACATTAATAACCCTTATGTACATACACAATAAACTAACTTGGCCGAAGGCCGTAGCTCGTTTATCAACTGAGCGAACATTTATTGTAAGGGCTCGATTAAATTCAACACATACGTAACATATCCCATATTGGGATGTTTTCGAGTATTCGCTGGAATTTTACAGCAAGCTCATTCATTACCAATCACGTACCTTCGGATTAACCGGATATAGCTCCTCGTCAAATGCCTTCGGGACATAGCCCGGTTTTAGTAACTCACACATGCCTTCGGGACATAACCCGGATTAACACTCGCACGAATGCCTTCGGGACTTAACCCGGATTTAACAACTCGCACGAATGCCTTCGGGACTTAACCCGATTAATAACTCGGAATGCCTTCGGACTTAACCGGATTAATAACTCGCAAATGCTGGACTTAACCCGGATTTAGTATCTCGCACAAAGGCCTCGGATCTTAATCCGGATATATTCACTTAGCACAAAGCCTTCGGGACTTAGCCCGGACAGCATTCAATTAATCATGCACATCTAACAATAATTCATAGCACATCATATTCATTTCGTTTACGAAACTCAAACACAAGCACATATTGTCTTGCACATTCGGCCAATACCACACATAGAGCATGATTTAATCAATCGAAATTTAAGATCTTTACTCAAGAACTTACCTCGGTGTTGTCGAACGATTCCGCTAGCTATTCAACCACTTTTCCTTCCCTTTATCGTTTATTTCCCCTTTGCTCTGAGCTTAATCAAACAAATAAATTGATTTCATCATTTAGCATCAAAAGATGAACACAAGGCACTTAGCCATATTTATACATTAGACATTAAAGTCTCATACATGCAAAATCATGCATCAACACAACATTTAGCTAATTTCTTTCCCTTGGCCGAATATGCATGTCCATTTTTGGGGTCGATTTCAACACTTAATACACACATATACACACTAGTAAAGCATCCTCCCCCTTTTCATCGATTTAACACATGCATTGCTCATCAACATGCAAAGTTACATTCGGCCTTAGCACACATCTTGCTAGCCGATTCTTCTCCCTTTAGCAACCAATGCACATATGTGCTCACACAAAAATGCTAAAAAGGAGGTTCAAGAATCATCAAGCCATCATCACATGCATCATTAACAAGCTTCATATTTTGCATGCAATGGCATTAACACAACCTCCACCTAGGCCGAATCTTAACTTATCCTCATGCCTCATCACCACAACATCAAACACCAACCAAGAATGATGCATCCATGGTCAAGTGCCATTCCATCACATAGCAGATTTAGACCATGGCTAGGTAGAACTCAAGCTAACAACTAAAACATGCATGCATCTCATGGAACATCATTAAACATACCTTGGCCTAGCTACATGCATGGCCGAATCTCTTCACCTTTCTTCTTCTTTCCTCCTTAAAATTTTTGGCCAAGGATGAACCAAAGGATGAGAAATTTTTTCTTTGTTTTTCTTTCTAATTTAGGCTAAAATGAGGTGAGAAAGGATGAACACAAACTTTTCTCCTTTCTTCTCTTGAGCTCACGGCAATGGGGGGACAAACACCACACACACATTTTTTTTCTTTTGTTTTCCTTTCTTTATTACCCATACTCCTTATTTTATTCTTCCACTACAAAACATGTTTCATGACATGTTTTGCCCATCCTTCCTTGTCATGGCCGGCCACTACTCATTAGGGGGGGAATTTGACATGCAAGTCCCCCCCTTTGTCCACATGCACTAGTAGGTCCTCACACATTGACCTATCACATTTTAGAATTTTCTCACATAAGTCCTATTGACTAAATTCACATGAAATCAACCCAATTGAAGCTTGAAATTTTCACACATTCATAATTACATATTCTACACAATAAGTATCACATTCAAACATTTCGGTGACTCGGTTTAGCGGTCCCGAAACCACTTCCCGACTAGGGTCAACTTTGGGCTGTCACAACTCTCCCCCACTTAAGAAATTTTCGTCCCCGAAAATCTTACCGGTAAATAGGTTTGGGTATCGTTCTTTCATCGAGCTCTCGGTCTCCCAAGTAGCTTCCTCGATCCCGAGTTTGAGCCATAACACCTTTACTAGCGGAACTCTTTTGTTTCGCAACTCCTTCACTTCACTAGCTAGGATACGCATCGGTTCTTCTTCATAGCTCATGTCGACTTGAATTTCAACCTCTGATGGGATTATATGCGATGGATCAGATCGATAGCGTCGAAGCATCGAAACATGAAAGACATCATGAATCTTTTAAGCTCCGGGGGCAAAATCAATCTATACGCAACCGGACCAACTCGTTCGGAGATTTCGTACGGCCCAATGAATCTTGGGCTCAACTTGCCCTTACGGCCGAACCTGAGTATCTTTTTCCAAGGTGAAACCTTAAGGAACACTTTGTCTCCCACCTGATACTCGATGTCTTTTCGTTTCAAATCTGCGTACGATTTCTGACGATCCGTGGATACCTTCAGACTTTCACGGATTACCTTTACTTTCTGTTCAGCATCTCTAATCAAATCAACTCCGAAAATTTTGCTTTCACCGAGCTCGGTCCAAAACAATGGTGTACGGCATTTACGACCGTACAAAGCCTCATAAGGTGCCATCTTAATACTTGATTGAAAACTATTGTTGTAAGCGAATTCAATCAAAGGTAAATACCGTTCCCATGAACTACTGAACTCGAGGATGCAACATCTCAACATATCCTCAAGTATCTGAATTATCCGCTCGGATTGACCATCGGTTTGGGGTGAAAAGCAGTGCTAAAATGCAACTTGGTACCCAGAGCTTCTTGCAATTTCTTCCAAAATCGTGAGGTGAATCTCGGATCTCTATCCGACACGATAGAAACAGGTACCCCGTGTAATCTCACAATTTGATAAACGTACAATTCAGCTAGTTTATCCAATGAAAAATCCGTACGTACGGGGATGAAATGAGCCGACTTAGTCAGTCTATCAACAATAACCCATATCGCATCCTTCTTACTTGCTGACAAAGGCAGTCCGGACACAAAGTCCATTGTGACTCGATCCCATTTCCACTCGGGTATCATGATCGGCTGGAGTAATCCTGAAGACACTTGATGTTCCGCGTTCACTTGTTGACATATTAAACATCTCGAAACAAAGTCAGAGATGTCCCGTTTCATACCATGCCACCAAAATTGACGTTTCAAATCGTTGTACATTTTCGTACTCCCCGGGTGAATTGACATTCGGCTACAATGGGCTTCGTTCAGAATCATCGAAATGAGTTCCGAATTCCTTGGAACACACAAATGATTTCTGAACCTCAAACAATCATCATCATCAATTTGAAACTCGATTCCTCGTTCGGAAAACACTTAGACCGTTTTGCAACCAATTCATCATCGACTTTCTGAGCTTCACGAATTTGGTGAGTCAATAATGGTTTAGCTTTTAATTCAGCTACTAACACACTGTCTGGTAAAACAGACAAATGCACGTTCATCGCTCGTAAAGCAAACAATGACTTCCGCTTAAGGCGTCCGCAACCACGTTAGCCTTTCCCGGGTGGTAATCAATGACAAGCTCATAATCTTCAACAACTCAAGCCAACGTCTTTGTCGCAGATTCAAGTCTAGTTGAGTCATCAAATATTTGAGACTTTTGTGATCCGAAAATACATGCACTTCTCACCAAACAGATAATGTCGCCATATTTTAAAGCAAACACGATGGCAGCTAGTTCGAGATCATGGGTCGATAATTCCTCTCGTGTGGCTTCAATTGTCTCGACGCATAGGCCACGACTCGACCTTCTTGCATCAATACGCGACCCAACCCAAGTAGGGATGCGTCACTATAAATGACAAACTCTTTACCTGATTCGGGTTGCACCAAAATTGGAGCTTCAGTCAAATGAGTTTTCAGTTGGTTGAAACTTTTCTGACATTTCTCCGTCCACTCGAACTTAACATCCTTTTGAAGTAGCTTCGTCATTGGTGTGGCTATCATCGAGAAACCTTTCACAAATCGTCGGTAATAACCGGCGGCCCCAAAAAGCTCCGAACTTCAGTAATATTTCTCGGAGGTTTCCAGTCAAGTATGGCTGAAATTTTGTTCGGGTCAACTCGAATACCCGACGCGGATACCACATGACCCAAGAAGCTAACCTCTCTTAACCAGAACTCACACTTACTGAACTTAGCATATAACTGCTTATCCCGCAAAATTTGCAGCACTAGCCTCAGATGCTCAGCATGTTCGGTCTCATCTCTTGAATAGACCAAAATGTCATCAATGAACACAACTACGAACTGATCCGAATACGGTCTGAAGATCCGATTCATCAAATCCATAAATACCGTAGGGGCATTAGTGAGCCCAAACGGCATCACTAAGAATTCGTAGTGACCATATCTCGTTCTGAAGGCAGTTTTGGGAATATCTGGATCTCGAATTCGCAACTGATAATAGCCCGATCTCAAATCTATTTTGAGAACACTGAGGCTCCCTTCAGTTGGTCGAACAAATCATCGATGCGCGGCAACGGATATTTGTTCTTTATCGTCACTTTATTCAGCTGACGATAGTCAATGCACAACCTCATGGTTCCGTCCTTCTTTTTCACGAACAATACTGGTGCACCCCAAGGTGAGAAACTTGGTCGAGCGAAACCTCTCTCCGTCAGTTCTTGCAGCTGAGCTTTCAACTCCTTTAACTCGGTTGGTGCCATACGATACGGAGCTATCGAAATCGGCGTAGTCCCAGGTACAAGCTCAATACCAAACTCTACCTCCCGAACATGTGGTAAACCCGGTAATTCTTCCGGAAAAACATCCGGGTATTCACAAACCACCGGCACAGATTCGGGTTTCTTTCTAATTCTTTGTCATCAAGCACATATGCAAGGTATGCTTTGCACCCTTTTCTTACATATTTCTGTGCCAACATTGCTGATATTACAGCTGGCATCCCCTCCAAGTCCGCAGACTCAATTCGGACTACTTCGTTATTTGCGCACCTCAAATCAATAGTCTTGCTCTTGCAATTCACAATCGCATCATGCGCAGTCAACCAATCCAACCCAAGGATAACATCAAATTCATCAAACGGCAAAAGCATCAAGTCCGCTGGAAAATAGGAACCTCGAATTTCCAGGGGACATTTCTTACACACTTTGTCGACAAGCACGTAACGACCCAAGGGATTTGACACCCGAATTACAAACTCAGTAGACTCAATAGATAAAGTCTTACTGGATGCTAAGGTTTCACATATGTAAGAATGGGTAGAACCGGGGTCAATCAAAGCAATTACATTAGTATCAAAGAGGGTGAATGTACCGGTAATAACATCAGGCGAAGAAGCATCCTCGCGGTCATGTATAGCATAAGCTCTAGCAGGCGCACGGGCTTCGGATCTGGTTATATCATCTCTAGATCCTCTCTGACCACCACCAGCATTGCCCATATTTCCAGATGGTCTACCTCGAGTAGTGGTAGCACCCGGTCTCCCACTCTGATTTGCATTCTGTCCCGACAACCTCGGGCAATCTTTAATGAAGTGGTCCACTGATCCGCATTTGTAACAGGAGCGGTCAGGAAATCTACAACTCCCCGAATGCCATTTACCGCAATATCGGCATTTCGTCCTGTCTCGACGTTCATTCCCAACACTGGCGACCGAAGTGCCTCGTGTACCCACAGGGGGTCGATCACGATCTCGTCCAAAAAGGCCCGAAGTGCCTCTAAACTGGCCTGCATCATCTCAAATCTCTTTGATGTCTGTTGAAGAGACCTCCCCGAGGATGTTTTACGAAACTCTCCAGTTCCCTCATCAACTCTTTGCTTTTCTTTTCTAAGCTCTTCTGCTTTACAAGCTCGTTCAACAAGTACCACGAACTCTTGTATTTCAAGAACGCCAACGAACATTTTTATATCTTCATTCAGCCCATCCTCGAAGCGTTTACACATAACAGCTTCGGACGAAACACATTCCCGAGCGTATTTGCTAAGTCTAACAAATTTTCGCTCGTAATCAGTAACCGACATGGAGCCTTGCTTAAGCTCAAGAAATTCCTTCCGTTTTTGATCAACAAATCTCTGACTGATATACCTTTTCCGAAACTCAGTTTGGAAAAACTCCCAAGTTACTTGCTCTCGGGGCACAATAGAAGTCAGAGTACTCCACCAATAGTAGGCAGAATCACGTAGCAAGGAGATAGCACACTTTAGGCATTCATCGGGTGTACAAGATAGCTCATCGAGTACCCGGATAGTGTTGTCCAGCCAAAATTCAGCTTGCTCGGCATCATCGCTATCCATAGCCTTAAATTCAGTAGCCCCATGTTTTCGGATTCTGTCAACTGGGGCTTATGTGACCTTATTTGGTCCGTTACCGGCGGTATTGTAGGTGCGGGGTAGTATTTGTTCGGGAATGGAGGTTGTGGAACAGCCATATTAGTTCGAATGTATTGGTTAAACCAATCATTCATCACGCTATAGAATGCTTGTCTAGCTTCATCATTCTGATTACTAGCATTAGGTTGAGAGTTTGCCGGCACTGTCCCTTGTACGGAGCAGGCGCTACACTCTCAAGATCATCAGCTACCTCTCGGTCACGATCGGGATCCATTACTATAAATAAACACATTTACAATTGTCGGAAATCACCACACTATCAAGTAATCACATAAAATGGCATGTATAGCTAGACCCAAAACATTACGGTAGTCCTAGAATCGACTAAACCGTAGCTCTGATACCAATAAAATGTAACACCCCGAACCCGAGACCGACACCGGAGTCGGACACGAGATGTTAACAAACTTTGAAAAATTTTTCCAGACACTGCCCAGTCTGAGTACTAGTCGCTTCAAAAATCATATCTTGAGTTTCACAACTCAAAAATCAGTTTTGTGATTTTTCCCTGAAACTAGACTCATGTCCCCACCTATGGATTTTTTCTAGAATTTTTGGTCGGGCCAATTAGTACAGTTTATTAGTCAAAGTCTCCCATGTTACAGGGGTCGACTACACTGACCTTTTCCCATTACGACTGGGATATCTCTCTGCACAGAGCTTCAATACTGATGCCGTTTGTTTCTATGGAAACAAGACTCAGAGAGGAATCCATACATATATGGTATGACCCCTAATTATCTCTGGTCAATTTATAGTGAATTTCCAAAGGCGGAACAGTGAATCCAGAAACTGTTCTGTCCCTGTTACACAAGAACCCGAATATCTCTTTCTGTACTGTTCCTATAATTGTTTCGTTACTTCCATATGAAAGTAGATTCATCAAGGTTCGATTACATTATTTATTCACTATTTAATTCCACTCCTACGAATTCTTGTGATTTTTCCAATCCACACCACTGCTGCTATCAGCTTCTGTTTTCAAAGTGAACCTTACCTAATTTGGGGTTTCATGGACCAACTAGGGCCTTGTCATACATAAGCCCACATATGATCATACTTAGCCATTCTAGTGGCTGATCATTTGCTCAACACTTCCATTCCAACATAGTTACATCATGAAACCATCTATACATTCATAAATACGAATGGTCTAATGCCATACTCCACTTCTACAAGCCATTTTCGCATGGCTGTACACTTATACATTTCATAAAGTACTCGAAAGACAACAATGGGTAGTCCTATACATGCCATATCAAAATTCAACCAAAATAGTACCCAAAAGAGCCTTTGATAGTGTGGGCGACTTCGACTTCAAGATCCCGAGTCCGATAGCTGGAGAACCAAAAATCTATAAAACAGAGGAGCAATGTAACGAGTAAGCAATTTATGCTTAGTAAGTTTGAGCAAGGAATTCCAGCATGCACAAAGAATAGCACACATTTAGCTAAACGGAATATTTCATAATACGCAATTTACCGATATCAAACTTGCTTCACAACATTAATAACCCTTATGTACATACACAATAAACTAACTTGGCCGAAGGCCGGTAGCTCGTTTATCAACTGAGCGAACATTTATTGTAAGGGCTCGATTAAATTCAACACATACGTAACATATCCCCATATTGGGATGTTTTCGAGTATTCGCTGGAATTTTACAGCAAGCTCATTCATTACCAAATCACGTACCTTCGGGATTTAACCGGATATAGCTCCTCGTTCAAATGCCTTCGGGACATAGCCCGGTTTTAGTAACTCACACAATGCCTTCGGGACATAACCCGGATTTAACAACTCGCACGAATGCCTTCGGGACTTAACCCGGATTTAACAACTCGCACGAATGCCTTCGGGACTTAACCCGGATTTAATAACTCGCACGAATGCCTTCGGGACTTAACCCGGATTTAATAACTCGCACGAATGCCTTCGGGACTTAACCCGGATTTAGTATCTCGCACAAAGGCCTTCGGATCTTAATCCGGATATATTCACTTAGCACAAAGCCTTCGGGACTTAGCCCGGACAGCATTCAATTAATCATGCACATCTAACAATAATTCATAGCACATTCATATTTCATTTTCGTTTACGAAACTCAAACACAAGGCACATATTGTCCTTGCACATTCGGCTCAATAGCCACACATAGAGCATGATTTAATCACATCGAAATTTAAGATCTCTTACTCAAGAACTTACCTCGGGTGTTGTCGAACGATTCCGCTAGCTATTCAACCACTTTTTCCTTCCCTTTATCGGTTTTATTTCCCCTTTGCTCTTGAGCTTAATCAAACAAATAAATTGATTTCATCATTTTAGGCATCAAAAGATGAACACAAGGCACTTAGCCCATATTTATACATTAGACATTAAAGTCTCATACATGCAAAAATCATGCATCAACACAACATTTTAGCTAATTTCTTTCCCCTTGGCCGAATATGCATGTCCATTTTTGGGGTCGATTTCAACACTTAATACACACATATACACACTAGTAAAGCATCCTCCCCCTTTTCATCGATTTAACACATGCATTGCTCATCAACATGCAAAGTTACATTCGGCCTTAGCACACATCTTGCTAGCCGATTCTTCTCCCTTTAGCAACCAATGCACATATGTGCTCACACAAAAATGCTAAAAGGGAGGTTCAAGAATCATCAAGCCATCATCACATGCATCATTAACAAGCTTCATATTTTGCATGCAATGGCATTAACACAACCTCCACCTAGGCCGAATCTTAACTTATCCTCATGCCTCATCACCACAACATCAAACACCAACCAAGAATGATGCATCCATGGTCAAGTGCCATTTCCATCACATAGCAAGATTTAGACCATGGGCTAGGTAGAACTCAAGCTAACAACTAAAACATGCATGCATCTCATGGAACATCATTAAACATACCTTGGCCTAGCTACATGCATGGCCGAATCTCTTCACCTTTCTTCTTCTTTCCTCCTTAAAATTTTTGGCCAAGGATGAACCAAAGGATGAGAAATTTTTTTCTTTGTTTTTCTTTCTAATTTAGGCTAAAATGGAGGTGAGAAAGGATGAACACAAACTTTTCTCCTTTCTTCTCTTGAGCTCACGGCAATGGGGGGGACAAACACCACACACACATTTTTTTTTCTTTTGTTTTCCCTTTTCTTTATTACCCATACTCCTTATTTTATTCTTCCACTAACAAAACATGTTTCATGACATGTTTTGCCCATCCTTCCTTGTCATGGCCGGCCACTACTCATTAGGGGGGGGAATTTGACATGCAAGTCCCCCCCTTTGTCCACATGCACTAGTAGGTCCTCACACATTGACCTATCACATTTTAGAATTTTCTCACATAAGTCCTATTGACTAAATTCACATGAAATCAACCCAATTGAAGCTTGAAATTTTCACACATTCATAATTACATATTCTACACAATAAGTATCACATTCAAACATTTCGGTGACTCGGTTTAGCGGTCCCGAAACCACTTCCCGACTAGGGTCAACTTTGGGCTGTCACACTTACAAACTTTATCAACTAGGGCTGACTTGCGTAGAGGGTTTGACACCTTAATCACAAATTCCATAGGCTCTACAGACATATCCATACTAGACACTAATTTCATACAAATATACAAATGGGTTGAACCTGGATCAATTAAGGCAATGAGACGAGTATTATAGATAGAAAATGTACCTGTGATGACATCGGGAGCGAAGGCTTCCTCTCGAGTGTGTATTGCATAAGTTCTTGCCAGGGCTCGAGCATCTGATTTTACAGTAGCATCCTTAGCAATAGTTCGACTGCCACTTGCACTTTCGAGATGTTTCAGAGTTCTACCTCGAGATATAGGAGTATTCGGCTTATTAGCTCACTACGGGCAGTCTCTGAGAAAATGGTCAAGAGACCTGCATTTGAAACATGCACCGCTCTTCATTTGGCACTCTCTGGAGTGAAATTTGTTGTAGCTTTTACACTTTGGCTTTTGATCATCCACACTTCCCACACTAGTTACCATAGGGAAAGAAAACTTTGGGTTATGTTGCTTGGAGCTTCTTGATCTACCCGAATATCCTACTGATGAAGTGGAGCGTTCTTGATGACTTCTCGATTTCTTTGTGGGGAAAGAGTGTACTCTGCCGCTAGACCTCTTACTTGAAACTTGGGCTTCTCTTTTAGCTTTCTTCCTTTCATTATTTAGCTCTTCGGCCTTCTTGGCCAGGTTAGCTAATGCGAAAAATTCTTGTATCTCAAGGATCCCGATCAGTAATTTAATTTCCTCATTCAAGCCTTTCTCGAAGCATTTACACATTTTTGTCTTTGATTGGACCCACTCCGTTGCATACTAACTTAACCTAACGAATCCCCTTTCGTACTCTGACACAGTCTTATTTCCTTGTTTGAGTTCCAGGAACTCTTTTCGCTTCGAGTCTAAAAACCTTTAACTGATGTATTTCTTTTTAAACTCATCTTGGAAGAACTCCTATGTAATATTTTCCTTCGGTACCACTAAGGATAACGTCTTCCACCAATGGTATGTTGTATCTTTCAGAAGAGATACAGCACACTTCAAGCATTCCTTGGGTGTACATGACAATTCGTCCAAAACTCGCACAATGTTCTCGAGCCAAAACTCAACTCGTTCCACATCATCTTCAACCCCAGCCCTAAAATCTTTAGCCCAATATTTCCTAAGTTTTTCCACTAGGGCTTTACCAATTCTCACGGGTGTCATACCTTGTGGCACTTTTCCCTCAGGCCGAGCAGGGACAGAGGAGGTCGTGGTATATTAGGGCTGTTTCTCAAGTAATCCCCAAACCATTCATCCATCATCTCGAAGAAGGCAGCTCTTATCTCTTCTCGGCCTTTAAACATAGGCCGTCTACTACTGCTAGCAGTAGCTCGCTGAACGAAAGCTGGAGCATGGCTCTCGGCTCCCTAGGACTCATCTTGAGCTTGATTGAAAAACATTTACTATATTCAAATACAATTAAAAATAGTTAGGATATGTCATACTATCATAACTTGTTTAATGGCATTTGTAGCTATACTCAATACATGCTACGTTAGTCCTAAAATCGACTAAGTTGTAGCTCTGATACCACTAAATGTAACACCTCTTACCTGTACCTGAGACCGGGACAATGTATGAGGCGTTACAAAACACATACTCAGACATTTCAAAAAAATACGGGTTATAAAATTTCATTCTATTTTAAAACCAATCAAACAACATTATAGTGTCCCTATTATAGACCTAAAAGGTCCAAAACATATATTAAAATTGATCCGGGACTAAATCGAGAACTATTGAAAATTTTAGTAAAATTCCTAGGGTTATGCCTAACATGCCCGTGTGGAGGCAAAGCACACGCCCGTGTGGTTAGGAACACGCCTGTGTGCTTAGGGACATGCTCTTGTCCCTCACCCGTGTTAAATTATTTGAAATTATGTTTTATTTCGAACCTACAGGGGTTTTCACACGGCCAAGCACACGCCCATGTCCATGGCCTGTGTCTATGGCCCGTGTCCCTCACACGGCCTAGACACGCCCATGTCATCGCCCGTGTCCAAAACCCCGGACATTCTGTTTATGACGTCATCATTTATTTTAAGGCACACAGCCAAGGCACATGCCCGTGTGCTTAGGCCGTGCCTACCACACAATTGAAACACACGGTCGTGTCTCTGCCTATATGTTTGCTACCATGCAAACTGAAATAAAATTTCAGGTGCAGGGGACACACGGCCAGGCAACACACCCATGGGGCTAACCGTGTGTCACACACGACCTAGACACATGCTCATGTGTCTTACCGTGTGGACCTTTTTAGGGCTATTTTCCAAGCCTTTGGAAACCCTCTATCATCCATTCACACTTATAGACTTCAATGGTATTTAACATGGCATAATTATACTCTTAAACAACCTTGGTATAATTCATTGCATGTTAACCTCATCTCATCGATTTAGTACATGTTAGATTATCCTTTTCAAATTAGGGATTAACATAGCACATTTTACATTTTACACTTAGGCCATATTATAACTATATACCATTATATGCTATGTCCACCTTCAAATTATTAGGTCCCATTTCAATCATCCATCCATGATAACCCTCATCATCATATCTTATGATACATTTAAACACAAACACGCATCATTAGTAGGTTAACAACCTACATCAACATGAACCATATCTCATGGCCATATACAAAAGAATAAGTATACCATTTAAGCCTTTACATTGGCTAGCCAAATGACACATATAACAAAATAACCAAAAACCCTATACATGCTATTAAACAAAATAAAAGTATCTATATACCAAAGCGGGACAAGTCGATAGTGTTTTGATTCTCTAACCGTCTTCCAATCTTCACGAGTTCACGAGCTCTGTAAGACAGAGAAAAGAGAAGGGGGTAAGCATTTATATGCTTAGTAAGTCCGAATAACTGGAAAGTAAACTTACCAGTTAATTAGCATACAACCATATTTAGGCAATAATTCCAACAAGCATGAAATAGTTTCCCTATCACATGCACTCAATCATCAAGTTAGTCTCATAACAATACATCATGTCATTAGTCTTAAACGAGCTCATCAATTCAATATTTCCATTCTTTATTTCTCATGTTAATCCCGTTGAATTTCTCAAAAATCCCAATGGATAGCCCAATAATCGTCAAGTCATACAAGTGACAATCTCAAGAACCCACTCCTGTGAACCTTACATCTTACGGCAGGATTACCAGTCTAGGCTAAATCCCCCATAGTAATAACTCATAGAGCAATGTCGGGATTACCAGTCCAGTCTAAATCCCTTTTTATTATAATTGCTCTCATAAGCTCGAATCTGAATTGCTAGTCCAGGATAAATTCAGTCATCAATCATCTATCACTTAAGGAACACCAGTCCAGGCTAGATCCTTTCTACTTTGAGATCATCGAATTACTCGTCCAAGCTAAATTCTTTTCTGCAACACATGCAGGATCTCATGTCATGTAAGCCATAATTTATCCATCGGATTTCCCTTTCTATTTCAGCCGGGACATTTATCATCCTTTCCAATTACACCACCACATTTCATGGATTTTCATGCAAAAAATATCTAAATTTTCATACATTCAAGAACATACATATTTAATTATATTAAGAGTTTACTTCGGGTTATACAAACTTACTGGTAGTCGTTTCAGGTTCGTGTCTCGGTTATTCTAAAACCTTTCATTTTCCACGGTCGACCTCTGGAATTGGTTCCTCTGGGTCTATATCAGTAAAAATAAATTATTAATACCTCACATTGTTCATTTTCAACTTAAGACTCACCCCGGGCAAAATGACCAATTTGCCCCTAACCTTTCACACTTTTACAATTTAGTCCTAAGGCTCGTATAATGAAATGCATGAAATTTCTAAGTTACCCAAGCCTAGACGAATATTTTTTTTGCCTATAGCAGCGCACATTTTTTTTTGTTTCATATTTTTCTACCCATTTTCACAACTTTTACAAAATGGTCCCTTAAGCCATTTCCATGGAAAACTAATTAGTAAAAGTTGTTTACTATTCTTTAAACTCTTATATTCCCCCATAAATAATCAAAACAAAAACATCTCATGCATGGGTAAATTTTTGAATATGAACCCTAGCTTAAAATATGGGTAGAAATTGAGAAAGCATGTTACGAGGATCTCAAAAATACGAAGAACCTTAAAAAGGGGCTAGGGAGCACTTACTATTGAGCTTGAAATGTTAAAAAACCCTAGCTATGGAGACTTCTTCAAATTCGGCAGCATGGAGAAGAAAATGAGTGAATTTTTGCTTAATTTTCCCTTTTATTTCATTAATTAACCAAATGATTGAAATGCCCTTCCTTACTAACCTTTCCAAATTTTCCATGCATGCCCATTTTTGTCCAAAAACTTAGAAACTAGGCAAATTACTCTTTAAGGACCTCTAATTAACATTTCAAAGCAATTTCATACAAATTGCTTCTAGAACCCAAGTTTTGCAACTTATTCAATTTGGTCCTTAATTTCCAATTAGACACCTTACACATAGAATTTATTTATGAAACTTTAACACATGCATATTTTCATATCATAGACTTCATAATGATTATGAAATAATTATTTCAACATCGGATTTGTGGTCTCAAAACCACTATTCCGACTAGGCCTTATCTCGGGATGTTACAAATTGCATAACATAAATATAATAATCCGTACATATGAACTTACCTCGACGACTAGGGCATAAGAACAAAATCGACTAATCCAAGGCTTTAGCTTTTCCCCGATCTAGATCCGTACGTAGTTTACTGATCTAAATTGACAAATTTAATTCATTTAATATCCCTGGCATTCAATTTAGTCCACATTTCATATTTATGAAAAATTATTATTTTTCCTCTAACATTTTAACTTTTCACAATTTAGTCCTTAAGCTCATAAATTGAAATTTAAGCATTTTAATCCTCTTCTCAAGCTAGCTGAATTCTCTAGGGACTTGAATCAATCCATACAGTCCATCATTTGATAAATTTACCATGAACCTTTACCATTTTGACACACAAGTCCCTAAATATAATTTTCATCAAAAATCACTTTACAAAACTTGTTTATTTATCAACAATGACTCATAATCTGTCATTAAAAATCAAGAATCACACAAAAGCATTCATGGCATAACCCTCAATCTTTAACAGTTTTACACATTGATCCTCGGGCTAGCTAGATTAGGCTAAAACGACTTTAGAAACATAGAAATCATTAAAAACGAGACTTAGAATCAAACCATGCAAGAAAAGGACTTGGTTGAATCTTTTAAACTCAACAATGGAGTTCTAACCCTATTTTTGATGGAGAAGAAATGTAATAAAGATAAGCTCTTATTTTTCTTTTATTTGTTTTATGTTTATGTTACTAATTACCATATTAACCTTTGTTTTTAACCTTTAAAATTACTTAAACTATGTCCATCTATGTCCATAAATTTTATGAATGGTACAATTAATATTTAAGTCCTCGCACTATATACTTTTGTAGCCATTTGGCCCTTTTAACATATAGAACTCCACTTTGCACCATTTATGATTTAGTCCTTTTCGCTTAATTAATCATGCAAACATCAAAATTTCTTAACAAAATTTTAATATGATCTTATTAACATCCCATAGACATTAAAATAATTATAAAATAATAATTTACTAGTCGAATTTTTGGTCCCAAAACCACTGCTCCAATTTCACTGAAAATGAGCTATTACAACTCTTCCCCTAAAGGAATTTTAATCCCCAAAGATCTTACCACAAAATAGGTTCGAGTATTGTAACTTTCATATCTTATTCTGGTTCCTAGGTAGCTTCCTCTATTCCGTGATGTTGCTAGAGAACTTTTACAAAAGCTATACTTTTATTTTTCAATTCTTTAACTTATTGAGCTATAATTCTTATCGGTTCTTCACTATACATAATATATGGCTGTATCTCAAAATCAATAGATGGAATCATGTGTAAAGGATCTAATCGATAACGTCGTAACATCGATACATGGAATACATTGTGAATCATTTCTAACTCTGATGGTAAAGCCAACCTATAAGCTACTGCCCCAATTTTTTCAATGATCTCATACATTGCAATAAATCGTAGACTAAGCTTTCCTTTTTGTCCAAACGAAGAACTTGCTTCCAAGGTGATACTTTCAGAAATACTTTGTCACCAACTTGAAATTCTATATCTTTTCATTTCAAAACTGCATAAGACTTATGTCGATCCAAAGCCGCTTTCAAACTGTCTCGTATCACTTTCACTTTTACTTTGTTTTCTCGAGTCAAATTAACATCAAGTACCTTCACTCAGCTCAGTCCAATATAATAGAGTTTGACACTTTCAACGATACAAGGCTTCGTACGGTGCCATTTTAATGCTCGTTTGATAACTATTGTTGTATGCAAATTCAACCAATTGCAAAAATCTCTCCCAGATACCTTCGAACTCTAAAACACAACATCAAAACATATCTTCGAGTATCTAAATTACTTGCTCAGTTTAACCTTCGATCTGAGGATGATATGATGTGCTAAAATGCAATCGACTACTTAGAGTTTCATGTAACTTGCTCTAGAATCGAGACGTAAAGCGTGGATTCCTATCAAAAAAAATGGAAAGTGGCATACCGTGTAATCTAACAATCTCAGATGTTCTCACAAATGAAGAATATGTACGCACTAGAATAAAATACATGGATTTCATCAAACGATTTACAATGACCCATACAGCATCTTTCTTTCTTGGAGATAAAGGTAATCCCGATATAAAACCCATCGTGACACGTTCTCATTTCCACTTTTGAATCATCACAGGTCGTAGTAAACCTAAAAGTATCTGATGCTCAATTTTAACTTGCTGACAAACCAAACATTTTGATACGAATTCTGAAATTCGCATTTCATACTTGCCACCAATACATCTATTTCAAATCACCGTACATTTTATTGCTATTAGGATGAATCAGTAAGTTATAACTGTGAGCTTCCTGTAAAATCTTCTAAATGAGATAAAAATTTCTCGGAACACAAATTATATTTTTGAAGTACAAACTGTCATCTGAACCAACATGAAAATTTGAATTAGATGTCATCTCAATATATTTTCGTTTAGCGATCAAAACATCATCATATTTTTTAGCCTCGTAAATATGTTGCAGAAACGTTGGTCTAGCTTTTAATTATACCAAAATTGAATCGTTATCAATCAACATCAACAATGTGTTCAAAGCTCGTAAAGCAAATAGATACTTCCTACTCAATACATCAGCAACAACATTAGCCTTTCTCGAATGATAATCAATAATCAAATCATAATCTTCCAACAATTGAAGCCATCTGTACTGTCTCAAATTCAAGTCTTTCTATGACATGAAATACTTCAGGATTTTGTGATCCGTAAAGATATAACTTTTTTCTTCATAAAAATAATGTCTCCAATTTTTTAAAGCAAATATGATAACTGCAAGCTCTAAATCATAATTTGGATATTTTTTTTCATACGGTTTCAACTGTTAAGAAGCATACGCTATCACTTTGCCTTCTTGAATCAAAACACAGCCCAAACCGTTCAATGAAGCATCACTGTAAATCACAAATTCTTTACCAGATTCTGGCTGAACTAAAATAACAAAGCTTTCAACTAATTAAAACTTTGTTGGCATTTCTCAGACATTTGAATTTAATATCTTTTTGCAGCAGTTTTGTCAATGGCATAGCAATATCGAAAATCCCTTAAGGAATCTGCAATAATATCCGGTTAAACTTAGAAAACTTCTGACTTTAGATACATTTTTAAGAGGTTTCCAATCCACCGTAGCTAAGATTTTACTCGAATCAACCCTAATACCATTTACCAACACTACATGTCTAAAAAATCTAACTTCTCGAAGCCAAAACTCACATTTGTTGAATTTAGCGAATAGTTGTTTTTCACGTAAGCTTTACAAAACAATTCTCAAATGTTAGGCATGCTCTATCTTATCTCAAGAATAGATCAAAATGTTATCAATGAATACAATAACAAATCTGTCGAAATATGGTCTAAAAATTTTGTTCATCAGGTCAATAAACACAGTCATCACAAGAAACTCATAATGCTCATACCTGGTTCTGAATGTAGTTTTCAGCACATCTGAGTCTTTAACCCATAAATGATAAAAACCAGAATGAGAATACCATCTCACCTTTCAATTGATCAAACATATCATTAATATGTGGAAATGGATACTTATTCTTGATCGAGACTTTATTGAGTTGTTGATAGTCAATACATAGTTGCATAGATCTATCCTTTTTCTTAACAAACAACACAAGAGCACCCCAAAGAGAAAAGCTAGGTTGAACAAAGCCCCCATCTATCAACTTTTGCATCTGTGCTTTCAACTCTTTCAATTCTATAAGTGTCATTCTATATGGAGCTATCAATATCATAGATGTCCCTAGTATCAATTCAATAGCGAACTCAACCTCTTTGATTGGCGGTAACCCTAGTAATTCTTCTGGAAACACATCTGTAAACTCACATACAATCGAAAATGATTCTAACTTCAATTCTGAAACTCTGGAATCAAATATACAAGCAAGAAACGCTTCATAGCCTTTTCTAACATATTTTTATGCTAACATAGCTATAATAACACTAGATGTACTATCCAGTCTATCTGATTCAATTTGAAGCTTTTCACTATTCTGACATTTTATGTAACATCCCGAAATAGGGCCTAGTCAAAATAGTGGTTTCGGGACCATAAATCTGACATCAAAATATTTATTTTATGATTATTATAAGGCCTAGAATATGATAATATGCATGTGATAGTGTTTTATGAAGAAATTCTTTAAGTAAGGTGTCCAATTGGAAATTAGGGACTAAATTGAATATATTACAAAACTTTGATTCTAGAAGAAATTTGTATGAAATTGCTTTAGATTATAAATTAGAAGGTCTTGGAGAGCAATTTTCCCAATTTCTAAGTTTTTGGACAAAAATAGGCTTGCATGGATGAAATTTTAAAGAAATGACTTAAGGGCATTTTGATCATTTGGCATTTTAATGAAATAAAATGGGAAAAATAAACCAAAATCAGCTCATTCTTCTTCTCCATGCTGCCGAAATTTCAAGTGTCTCCATAGCTAGGGTTTTTAAGCTTTACAAGCTCAATAATAAGTGCTCCCAAGCCCTGTTTTTAATGTTCTTTGTATTTTTAAAATCCTGGTAGCTTATTCTCTCCATTTCTACCCATATTTCATGCTAGGTTTCATGTTTAAAAATTTACCCATGCATGATTTACTTGTATTTTGATGGGTTATGGAGGAATATGAAAATTGGATGTGTGTTAAACATCTTTTCCTAGGTGATTTTCATGAAAAAACCCTTAAAGGGACCTTTTTGCAAAAGTTGTAAAATGTTTGGTAGAAATGTGAAAATAATGGAAAATGTGAGCTACCATAATATGGAAGAGAGTTCGATGCGTAAGGTAGAAATTGCATGTGTTTCATTATACGAGCCTAGGGACTAAATCGTAAAAATGAGAAAGGTTAGGGGCAAAACGGTCATTTGGACCGGGGTGGAATTTAGACTTGAAATGTATAATGTGGACTGTTAATGATTTAAATTTTGTTGTTATAGACACCGAGGAATAAATTTCGGAGGTCGATCGAGGAAAACAAAATGTTTCGGAATAACCGAAACCCGTCACTGAAACGAATACCAGGTACGTTCGATAACTCAAAGTAAACTCATAATATGCACAATTACATGATTTATGAATGCATGATAATTGCATTTGTTAATGGCATAAAAATACATGAAATGCATCTTTGATAATGACTTGTTGAAGAATGTCTCGGTTGAGGTTTAAAAGGGAAAATTCGATGGATAAATCATAATTTACATGTGTAATGAGATCCTGCATGTGTTGCAGTAAGGATTTAGCCTGGACGGGTAATCTATTGATCTCAATTATGAAAAGGATCTAGCCGAGACGGGTGTTCCTCTGGATGATCGAGCCTCTCGAAGAATATATGTGTATTAAGGGTTTAACCCGAACGCGTAATCCAATTAGGGTCTAAATTTAGCCTGGACTGGTAATTCAAATATGAGCTCAGTAAAGGTGTTTATCATTGTAAGGGATTTAGCCTGGACTAGTAATACCAATATCACCTTATGAGTTCACTATGCGGGGGATTTAACCTGGATTGGTAATCCCGCCGTCAGATGTTCACGGGAGTGCATACCTGAAACGATCATTTATACGAATTGACGGTTAATGGATATTCCATCGAGATTTCCTAGAAACTCAACGAGATTAATATGAGATATATGTACAAAATGAGATGTTGAATGATGAGCTCATCTAAGATAAATTACATGGTGCTTTGTTATGTAACTAGCTCATTGATTCAGTGTATGTGATAAGGAAGCCATTTAATGCTTATTGATTTTATTACCCAATTTGGTTGTATGCTAATTACTTGGTAAGTTTACTTTCCAGTTATTCAAGCTTACTAAGCATGTAAATGCTTACCCCTATCTTTTCTCTATCTTGCAGAGCTTGAGGACTCGTAAGGATTAGAAGACGATGGGAGAGTTAACACACTATCAACTAGTCTAGCTTTGGTATAAAGACATTTCTATTTTGTTCAATGGCATGTATAGAATTTTTGAGTATTTTGTTATATGTGTCATTTGAATTGCCAAATGAAGGCATGTAAAGACGTACCTATTTTTTTGTATATGGCCATAGGAATTGGCTTATTTTAAAGTAAGCTATGACCTACAAATCTATGCATGTTTATATTCATATGTGATGGTTTGTTTATAATTGGCAATAAGCCACAAGAACGAGCCAATTATGAATGTGTTAAAGTGACATGGAAACCCATAAATACAAGATGGGGAGTGACTTATCATATTTGAAACCAATGATATGAGGTTTTCATACAATGAGTTTTGCCAAGATCATTTATAAGAATATAATCATGTTTTACTTTGTATTTGGTAATCATTAAGTATAAGTGATGGAAAGGGTGACCAAAGGCTTGGAAATAGCCTATTAGCGTCCACACGGTTAGACACACAAATGTGTGTCTACGCCGTGTGTGACACACGACTCACCCCATGCGTCCCCTGCACCTAAAATTTTAAGTCAGTGTTGTACACGGGCAGTCTACACGGGCGTGTGTCTTGGTCGTGTGTCCCTAATTGTATGATAAGGTTAAAGTTAATATTGCACACGGTTCGAGGGCACAGGCGTGTCCCAAGCCACACGGGCATGTGTGACCCCACAGCCCCACCACACGGGCGTGTGACACTTCAAAGTAAGGGAAATTTTCCAAGAGGCCCAAAGTTTATCGAATGTTCTCGGTTTTATCCCGAACTACCCCTAAGTATGTTTTAAAGCTTGAAGGCCTATATAAGGGACGAGATGTACATGTTTGAAAAGTTTTAAATCTGGGTGAAACTTGGTACATTTAGTGGTATCAGAGCTACGATTTAGACAGTTCTAGGACTACCGTAGAGGATATTGAGGTTTACTATACATGCCGTTATTTGAATATTGATAGTGTGACATCTCTTAATTGTTTAAATTGTTTTGAATATAGTAAATGTCTTCCAATCAAGCACAAGATGAGTCCGAGGGAGCCGAGAGCTATGCTCCAGCTTCCGTACAACAAGCTATATCTACTAGTAGTAGAAGGCTTATGTCAAAAGGCCGAGAAGAGGCCCGAGGTGCCTTCTTTGATATGATGGATGAATAGTTTGGGGATTATCTGAGGAATCGCCCCAACATATCAAGACCTCCCCCACCCCCTAACCAACCTGATGAGGATATGCCATGAGGTATGGCACCGGTAAGAATCGGTAAAGCCCCTGTAGATAATCTTAGAAAGTATGGGGCTGAGGAATTTAAAGCTAAAATCAAGGATGATGCTGAAAGAGCCGAGTTTTGGCTCAAGAATACTACATGGGTGTTAGATAAATTGTCGTGCACACCCGAGGAGTGTTTAAAGTACACCGTGTCCCTCCTGAAGGATATTGCATACCATTGGTGGAAGACTGTATCCTCGATAGTGCCAAAGGAAAATATCACTTGGGATTTCTTCCAAGCAAATTTTAGGAAGAAATACATTAGCCAAAAGTTTTTAGAATCGAAGAGAAAAGAGTTTCTAGAACTCAAACAAGGAAACAAGACTGTAGTAGAATACGAAAGAGAGTTTGTGAGGCTAAATCAGTATGCAACTGAATGGGTCCAAACTGAGTCAGAAATGTGTAAACGCTTCGAGGAAGGTCTGAATGAGGAAATCAAGTTGTTGATTGAGATCCTTGAAATACGGGAGTTTGTCGCATTAACTGGTCGGTCCAAGAAGGCCGAGGAGCTTAATAATGAAAGAAAGTAAGCAAAGAGAGAAGCTCAAGTTATAAGTAAGAGGTCCAGCGGTAAAACACTCACGTTTCCTACGAAGAAAGCAAGGAGCCAACATGAACACTCAACTTCATCAGTAGGATATTCAGGTAGAGTGAGAGGCTCTAAACGACGAAGCCAGAAGTCTTCCTCCCTGATGGTGACTAGTGTGGGGAGTGTAGATGATCAAAAGTTGAAGTGTAAGAGTTGCAACAAATTTCACTTCGGAGAGTGCCGAATGAAGAGCGGCGTATGTTTCAGATGTGGTTCTCTTGACGACTTTCTCAGAGACTACCCAGAGTGAGTCAAAAAAGAAGTGGAAGTAATCCCAAAGGAAAGTACTCCCATTCCATGAGGTAGACCTCTGAGATACCCTAGGAGTGCTAGTGGCAGTCGAGTTGAGACTAAAGACACTGCAAAACCAGAGGTTCGAGCCCCGGCAAGAGCGTATGCGATACGCACTCGAGAGGAAGCCTCTGCTCCTGACGTCATCACGAGTACTTTTTCTCTTTTCAATACATGTGTTATTGCCTTAATTGATCCGGGGTCGACACATTCATACATTTGCATGAGTTTGGTGTCTAGTATGAATATACCCATTGAGCCTATGGAATTTATTATTAAAGTGTCGAACCCACTAGGCAGGTCAGTCCTGGTTGATAAAGTCTATAAGAATTATCCTTTGGTGATTCAAGTTCACTATTTTCCGACTAACCTTATGTTATTACCATTTGATGAATTCGATGTAATACTTGGTATGGATTGGTTATCTCTGCATGATGTAATTATAAATTGTGGTAGTAAGTATATTAAATTGAAATGCCTGGATGGTGAGATTCTACAGGTTGATTCAAGAGAATTGAGTTCGCCGCCGGTTGTAATCACGACAATGGTTGCTTAGAGATATATGAGGAAAGGGTACGGAGCCTACCTTGCATTTGTATTGAACACTAAAGAAACAGAGTTAAAGATTGATTCTGTGCCGATAGTATCTGAGTATCCAGACGTGTTCCTAGAAGAATTACCCGGATTACCTGCTGAAAGGGAGATAGAATTTGGTATTGAATTGGTGCCAGGGACAGCTCCCATTGCTATTGCTCCGTACAAAATGGCACCAATCGAGCTGAAAGAGTTAAAAGCACAATTGCAAGAGCTTACAGATAAAGGGTTTGCAAGGCCAAGTTTTTCACCTTGGGGTGCCCCCGTACTATTTGTAAGGAAGAAAGATGGCTCGATGAGGCTATGTATAGATTACCGCCAGCTGAATAAGGTAACTATCAAGAATAAGTATCCTTTGCCAAGGATTGATGATTTGTTCGACGAGTTGAAGGGATCCACGGTGTTCTCTAAGATAGACTTGAGGTCTGGCTATTATTAGTTGTGAATTAAAGAATCGGATGTACCTAAGACAGCTTTCAGGATGCGGTATGGTCATTATGAATTTCTTGTCATGCCGTTTGGGTTGACGAATGCACTGGCCATATTTATGGACTAATGAATTGGATCTTCCAGCCATATTTGGATAAGTTTGTCATTGTGTTCATTGACGACATCTTAATTTATTCCAAAAATGAGACAGAGCATACGAAGCACTTAAGAATTGTGTTGTAGACCTTACGGGAAAAACAATTGTATGCTAAGTGTAGCAAGAATGAGTTTTGGCTCCAGGAAGTTGGATTTTTGGGTCATATTATTTCGGGTGAAGGCATCCGAGTTGATCCAACTAAGATTTCTGCTATTGTCGAATGGAAACAGCCTAAAAATGTAACCGATTTAGAAGCTTTTTGGGCTTATCCGGTTACTATCGAAGGTTTGTGAAAGGATTCTCCACGATAGCGACTCCAATGACGAGGTTGCTATAGAAAGACGTTAAATTTGAATGGACAGAAGAGTGTCAACAAAGTTTTGAGAAGTTAAAGACATTACTGACTGAAGCTCCTGTTTTAGTATTACCTGAGTCGGGAAAAGAGTTTGTGGTCTACAGTGATGCATTCTTGAACGGGCTGGGTTGTGTGCTTATGCAGGATGGCAAGGTGATAGCCTACTCTTCACGACAGTTGAAACCACACGAGAAGAACTATCCGACACACGCCCTAGAGATCGCCGCCATCGTTTTCGCTTTGAAAATTTAGAGGCATTATTCATATGGTGAGACTTACCGTATATTCACAGGCCATAAGAGTTTGAAGTATTTGATGACTCAAAAAGAATTAAATCTGAGACAGCGAAGATGGTTAAAATTAATCAAGGATTATGATTTGATCATCGACTATCACCCAGGAAAGGCGAATATGGTCGCCGACGTGTTGAGCAGAAAATCCTTGTTTGCATTAAGGGCCATGGATGCTCATTTGGCATTGCTTGATGATGGTTCAGTCTTGGCAAAGCTAGAGGCTAGGCCAACATTTCTTCAGGAAATCTATAATGCTCAAACTAATGATGATGACTTGCAAGCTAAAAGGACTCAATGTGAGTCATGTATTGAATCAGATTTTCGAATTGGTTCTGATGGGTGTTTGATGTTCAGAGATAGGGTTTGTGTACCCAAAAATAATGAATTTATTCGGAAAATTTTGCAAGAAGCACATAACAGTCGTTTGTCAATTCACTCGGGAAGTACCAAGATGTATAATGATTTGAAGAAAATGTACTGTGGAATGGAATGAAAAGAGATATTTCTGAATTTGTATCGAAATGCCTGATATGTCAGCAAGTTATGTCACGCCCCCACACCCGAGACCATCACCGGAGTCGAGCTTGAGGGGTTACCGAACATAATTTATCAATTTAAGAACTTCAAATCATTTGTTTCTACATTCACAGCTTTCTAGCTACTCGCGTCACAATTACAAGAAAAATCATATCTCGAGTTACGAAACTAGAAATCAAGATCCGTAAATTTTCCCTGAATCTAGACTCAAATATCTATTTACTAATTTTTTTCTATAATTTTTTTATCAGGCCAATTAGTACAGTTTAGTAATTAAAGTATCCACTATTTTAGGGTTCGACTACTCTGACCCCTTTGTATTACGAATCAGATATATCTCTATACAAAATTTCAATGACTATGAGGTTTGTTTCTATTAAAACTAGACTCAATAAGGAATCTGTAAATATAAATAAAAACTTATAATTATTTTGGTAAAATTTATTATGAATTTTTAAAGTCAGAACAAGGGATCCAGAAATTACTCTGGCCCTGTTTCGTAAAAGTTTAAATATCTCATAAAATATAATTTATATTCCTGTTTTGTTCAATCCATATGAAAATAGACTCATTGAGCTTCAATTTCATAACTTACTTATCATTTATTTCTATTTATACTATTTTTAGTGATTTTTCAAATTCATGTTATTGCTGCAGCAATATTCTGTTTTAAGGCAAGTTTCATCTTTCCATGAATTTTTATGAACTAGATAACCTGTTAAACTTCCATGATATCAAACATGATCTAAATTAGAGATCACCATGACTATCAATATCAAACATTTTCTCAACCAAACATGGCCATATCATAAAATTATTTACACAAAATAGGTATATTGCTATACATGCCATACTTAAGTAGTTGTACAAGCCATTTACCAAGATAAAAGTCCTTTGGATAGTGTGAACGAACTTTCGACCTGTCCCGATTCCTGAGCCGGCTTGTTCAAAACTACAGTGAATGAAAAGGAAGGAGTAAGCATAAATGCTTAGTAAGTTCATATGTAAATAACAAGTAACATAACAATACAAATATACCAAACAACTTTAGCATGGTACCACCAAAACATATATCACATCTTTAAACATCATTCATCATCTTACCACCTTATCGTTGTTGTATCTATTTTCAACCCGAGGGTTAAGAACATACCTGTCCAAAGTGTCCATTTCACAACACTTACCCAAAACGTCACTTATATCTTAAGTGCTCTTCCATTAAACTAGAAATTTCACCCGTTGAACACATCGGAATATAACTCGGATACATGGATAATTTGCACATAAGTGCCACATATGTAATAAAGAAATCATGTAACCCGCCCCTAAGTGAACTCGGACTCAACTCAATGAGCTCGGGCGTTCGCATCCATAAATGAACTCAGACTCAACTCAACGAGTTCGGATGCCTAGTTACATCTCACGAACTCGAACTCAACTCAACGAGTTCGGACATTTGCATCCATAAGTGAACTCGGACTCAACTCAACGAGTTCGGATGCTCAACCATCCTAGTGACATGTCACTTGTATCCTAATCTATTCCTAAGGTTCAAACGGGCTTTTTCCCTCGATCTCACATTTGCCGTCTTCCATGGAATATCGGAACCGATACTCGGTAGCAATTCATATTTATCAAGTAGTAAACATAATTTGCATATTACTCAACATTAACCACAAAGCATAATATTTCACGATTAAAAATCAGCATATCATATAATTAACATTAATAACTTAAAAATAACATTTATGCTACATTATTTACACATGAACTTACCTTGGTACCAAAATATAAAGATTTTGCAATTTAGTCCACAATCTTTTCTTTTCTTCGATCACGACTTGAATCTCGTTTTTCTTGATCTATAATACCAAATTAATCTTATTTAATACATACATTTATCAAAACAGCATTTAATACGAACTTTAAAAAAATTACACTTTTGCCCCTAAACTTTTGCATAATTACACTTTTGCCCCTAGGCTCGGGAATTAAACTTTATTCCTTATTCTTATGTTGTATAACATGCTGATCACTTTTCCCTTCTATGGCAACATCAAATTCTCTCTCTAACATATACTTGTGACTATTAGGTATTTTTACCGATTAAGCCCTTTTACTCGTTTTCACTAAAAACCGAGTAGCACAAGTTGTCTAACATAATTTAAAACCCTATATTCTATCATAAAACATCAAAATACACAAATTTCACCTATGGGTATTTTTCCAAATATAAACCCTAGGTTGAATTATTGCTAGCATAAGCTTAATCGAGCTTTCGGGATTCCAAAAACGTAAAGAACATTAAAAACGAGGCTTGGAATCACTTACTATGAAGCTTGGAAGCTTGAAACAAACCCTAGCTATGGAGAACCATTGAAATTTCGGCCTAATGAAGAAGATGGACAAAAATTGGCTTTTAATTTTGTTTTTAATTCATTTTAATAACTAAATGACCAAAATACCCTTACTACTAAACTTTCCAAAAATTCCTTCCATGTCCTAATTTTGTCCATGAACTTAAAATTAGTCAAATTTCTATTTAAGACCTCCTCATTAATATTCCAAAATAATTTCATACTAAAAACTTCTAGAATGCAAGTTTTGTAACTTATTCGATTTAGTCCCTACTTTCAATTTAAGCACTTTAGGCATAGAATTTCATCACGAAATTTTCACACAATCATGCAATCATATCATAAACATCAAAATCATTGTAAAATAATTATTTCTATCTCAGATTTGTGGTCACGAAACCACTATTCCGATTAAGCCCTAATTCAGGATATTACAACTCTCCCCCCTTTTAAGGATTTTCGTCCTCGAAAATCTTACCGGTAAACAGGTGTGGGTATTGGTTTCTCATAGTTTCTTCAGGTTCCCATGTAGTCTCTTCTACCCCA
The DNA here is from genome assembly GCF_007990345.1 of Gossypium hirsutum. Classification (NCBI taxonomy): domain Eukaryota; kingdom Viridiplantae; phylum Streptophyta; class Magnoliopsida; order Malvales; family Malvaceae; genus Gossypium; species Gossypium hirsutum. The sequence goes on from NC_053433.1 coordinate 69,989,663, forward strand.
TGCTTTTGCCACAACACTTTTACAAGTGCAACACTTTTATTTCTTAGTTGTTTGACTTCTCGAGCTAAAATCTTAATCGGTTCTTCTTCATAAGTCATATCCGGTCGCAGTTCAATTTCTGTCGGTGAAATTATATGTGAAGGATCTGAACGATACCGACGTAACATAGATACGTGAAACACATCATGAATCTTCTCTAATTCGAGTGGTAACGCTAGCTGATATGCTACCGGTCCAACTTTTTCAATTATTTCATACAGTCCAATAAAACGCGGACTTAACTTGCCCTTTCGTCCAAATCTAAGGACTTTCTTCTATGGAGACACTTTCAAAAATACCTTATCACCAACTTGAAACTCCATTTCCTTTCATTTCAAATCCGCATAAGATTTTTATCTATCTGAAGTAGCTTTCAAACAATCTCGAATCACTTTCACCTTTTCTTCGGTTTCTTTTATTAAATCAACTCCATAAATCTGATTTTCCTTGAGTTCACTCCAATACAATGGCATCCGACATTTACGACTATATAATGCTTCATAAGGTGCCATCTTCAAACTTGTCTGATAACTATTATTATAAGCAAATTCTACCAACGGTAAATACTTTTCCCAACTACCTTGAAATTCCAATACACAACATCTGAGCATGTCTTCAAGAATCTGAATTACTCTCTCTGATTGTCCATCAGTTTGTGGATGAAAGGCAGTACTGAAATTTAACTTTGTACCTAATGCTTCTTGCAACTTTTGCCAAAACCGTGAGGTAAACCTCGAATCTCTATCTGAAATGATTGACAAAGGTATCCCATGAAGTCTAACAATCTCTCGGATATACAATTCAGCCAACTTATTAAGAGAATAATCTGTACGTACCGGAATAAAATGAGCCGATTTAGTCAGTCTGTCAACTATTGCCCAGATGGCATTTTTCTTCCCTGGAGTTAACGTGTAACGCCCCGCACCCGAGACCATTTCCAGAGTCGAACACGAGGTGTTAACGAACTTAATTCATTTATTTACACAGTTCATTTTAAAATTTCCAGACAAGCTGGCTAACTGCGTCACTGTCACCTTAAAAATCATATCTCGAGTTCCAAAACTCAAAAACTGATTCTGTAAATTTTTCCTGAAACTAGACTCATATATCCATCTACATATTTTTTTCTAGAATTTTTGGTCCGGCCAATTAGTACAGTTTATTAGTTAAAGTCTCCCCTGTTTCAGGGTTCGACTACTCTGACCTTCATGCATTAGGACTTAGATATCTCCCTATACAGGGCTTCAATACATATTCCGTTTGTTTCTAATGAAACTAGACTCAAAAATAAATCTGTACATATAAAGCATGACTTCTAATTATTTCTGGTTAATTTATGGTAAATTTCCAAAGTCAGAATAGGGGATCCAGTAACCGTTCTGGCCCTGTTTCAAAAAAACTTAAACATCTCATAAAATACGGCTCATATGGTCGTTTCGCTTCTTCTATATGAAAATAGACTCATCAAGGTTCGATTAAATAATTTATTCATTATTTAATTACATTGCTACTATTTTTAGTGAATTTTCAAACTCACATCACTGCTGCTATCAGCATCTATTTTAAGGTAAATTTCACCTATTTCATAGTTTCCATGATTCAACTAGCCATTTGACATACATAGCACCAAATATGGTCGTGATTAACCATTCCAATGGCTAATCATTGCCAAGCATTTCCACACCTCTCAATAACCATATATATACAAAATGATTTTAATACTATGCTCAAAATATTTAAGCCATTTTCGCATGGCTATCCGAATATATACACATTACCAAAGGTACTTGATTAACAACAAAGGTTAGTCCTATACATGCCATTACCAACGTTTAACTAAAAGAGTACCAAAAGGGCTTAGATAGTGTGGACGACTTCTACTTCGACAATCCCGAGTCCGATAGCTGACGAACAAAAATCTATAAAACAGAGGATTAAAGAAACGGAATAAGCATTTAATGCTTAGTAAGTTTTGAGTAACGAAATTATTTACGACTAAAGTATAACGTTCATATGACTAAATGAATAATTTCATATATGCACATTCTCAAAATCATAATTTCTTCACGCTTCAACCAATATATTCATACACAGGGTATCAAACCTAACTAGAGGCCGGAAGCTCGTTAATCAATTGAGCGAGTACTATTTGAAAGGAATCAACCTTTCCGATGCATATACGAAATATACCTTATCGTTTGTATTTTATGAGCGTATTAATTGAAATTATTACAGCAAGATCGCTCGCTTCCAAACCCAAGTATCTTCGAGATTTAGCCGGATATAGCAACTCGCACAAATGCCTTCGGGTCTTAGCCCGGATATAGTCACTAGCATGAATGCCTTCGGGACTTAGCCCGGATATAGTCACTAGCACAAATGCCTTCGGGACTTAGCCCGGGTGTAGCAACTACTCGTACAAATGCCTTCGAGACTTAGCCCGGATATAGTAACTTGCACAAATGCCTTCGGAACTTAGCCCGGATATCATCCGAATAATTAAGCACATATACCAATAAATCATGACACATCCATATTTCATTATCATAACTAGAATTCAAACACAAGACGCTTATCAACCATTACCATTTTCGGCTCAATAGCCACATACAAAGAGCATGATTTTGATTTGCTTTATAACATGGTCTCTATACACATTCGGCTACCCGTCATAGGTATAAACTAATCACCTCAATATACAATTCAAGTAGAATCATTATATCACCGTTTATTTGTTATGCTTTTATGTCATGACTTAATCAAATCATAAACTAAGTTTCATTACTCGAAAACTTACCTCGGATGTTGTCAAACGATTTCAACGGCTATTCGATCACTTTTCCTTTCCCTTATCCAACTTTGATCCTCTAAGCTCTTGAGCTAAATCAAACAATTTACTTCCCAATCAAACACAATCACACGGCATCCATATACATTTAGAACCATTCTTAACATATTTACTACTCATTTACAAACAAAATACTCATATCACATTTATAAAACTACAAGCCGAATATACCTATGTGTGACCATCCCAATTTAATCGATTTCTTGTTTTATGCACTACCACATATTCACACATATATATATTATGCCATTTACTCATAAACCCCATTATGCCGAATATTCATTAACCAATAGTCACACACACTACTTATGTACAAAAATTTATCCACCCTAGCCTATAGTTGATTCGGCCATTCATCACTCAACCAAACAAAATTTCATAGCAAACTCCTACGACCAAGCACACACATATACTTACATCCCAATACTCATAACATTCAAAATCACATTTTAAGTAAATTATCTTAAACAATGCCGAATCCTTAAGTGATTAAACATCAAATTTTTACTCAATTCTCAAACATATAAACAACATTTATTCATGACATCAAGCATCTTCATTTCGGCTATTACACATATATACACTAGCAATCAAATACTAACATTTGCACCTTTACTTAATAGCTAGCTTAGCAAACCTTAATTTAACATATAAATGTTCATAACACAATTAAAGCATCCTCTCCATTCCATCAATTCAAAACACATACATTGCCCAATAATATCCAAAATCATATTCGGCGTTAGTACTCAACTTGCTAGCCGATTTTTCTCCATCTAGCAACTAATGCACATATGTGCTCATTTGTTAGACTCTACTTCACCTAACTACCAATTTTTTCTTTTCATCCAAATAACATGAACAACAACCATTTCTTGAACATTTTCTCTTAACCGATTACTCTTGTTACCAACAAGATTCAAAATTTGGACATGGGCTCAGCAAGGAGCTTAATGACTAACTCAAAAAAAAATGCTAGAAATCCAAGAATCATCCTTGAACTTACCTTGATTTAGCTAACCACCATAGCTGAATTTTTCCAAGCTTGTTCTCTCCTAGTCACGGCAATGAGGAGCAAAGATGAAAACTTTGGTTTCTCCTCCCATTTACCACATGTTTTATTATTCTTAATTCCTTATTTTATTTTGTAAACTAATAATGCTAATAGAAAATACATATTATCATCAATGACCCATACCATGGCCGGCCACTACTTATTATAAATGGAAATTTGACATGCAAACCCATCATTTTTATAACATGCATTAATAGGTCCTTATAGATTAACCTATCATCTTTTAAAAGTGTCACACATAAGTCCTATTAATTAAATTCACATGCAATCGACTAAATCGAAGCTTAAAACTTTCACACATTCATATTCACATATTTTAGACAATAAATATCATATTCAAATACTTCGGTGACTCGGTTTAGCGGTCCCGAAACCACTTTCTGACTAGGGTCAATTTAGGGCTGTCACATAACGGCAACCCTGATATAAAATCCATAGTAATCCGATCCCATTTCCATTCAGGAACCATAATAGGCTGGAGTAATCTCGAAGGTACTTGGTGTTCAGCTTTCACTTGTTGGCAAACTAAGCACTTTGATACAAACTCGGAAATATCTCTTTTCATTCCACTCCACCAGTACATTTTCTTCAAGTCATTATACATCTTCGTACTGCCCGGATGAACCGCTAAACAACCATTATGTGCTTCATGCAAAATCTTTTGAATCAACTCATCATTTTTTGGTACACAAATTCGATTTTTAAACATTAAACAACCATCAGAACCGATTCTGAAATCTGATCCCGTATCAGCTTCACACTGTTTTCTTTTGGCTAGCAAATCTTGATCATTTTTTTGAGCTTTAGAAATCTCTTGTAAAAACATCGGTCTTGCTCTTAACTCTGCTAGAATCGAACCGTCATCTGAAATTTTCAACTGACTGTTCATAACTCTCAAAGCAAACAACAACTTTCTGCTTAAAGCATCGGCAACCACATTCGCTTTTCCTGGATGATAATTGATAACAAGCTCGTAATCTTTCAATAACTCCAACCATCTTCGTTGTCTCAAATTCAAGTCTTTTTGTGACATCAAGTATTTAAGACTTTTGTGATCGGTATATACTCGGCACTTTTCACCATACAAATAATGTCGCCAAATCTTCAAAGCAAATACCACCGCAGCCAATTCCAAATCGTGAGTAGGATAATTCTTCTCATGAGGTTTTAACTGTCTCGAAGCATAAGCCACCACTTTTCCTTCTTGCATGAGTACACACCCCAAACCATTTAGAGAAGCATCACTATACACCACAAATTCTTTACCTGATTCGGGTTGTATCAACACTGGTGCTTCAATTAATAACTTTTTCAATTCTTCGAAACATTGTTGACATTCTTCCGTCCATTCAAATTTAACATCCTTTCGAGTAGTCTAGTCATAGGAGCAGCAACTATAGAAAATCCATTTACGAACCACCGATAATACCCAGCTAGCCCCAAGAAACTTCTAACTTCAGTTACATTTTTCGGTGGTTTCCAATCAACAATGGCTGAAATTTTACTAGGATCAACCCGTATACCATCACCTGAAACAATATGACCCAAAAATCCAACTTTCCAGAGCCAAAATTCACTTTTACTAAACTTAGCATACAACTACTTATCTCTCAAAGTTTGCAAAACTATCCTCAAATGCTCAGCATGCTCTGTCTCATCTTTTGAATAAATTAAAATATCATCTATAAACACCACAACAAATCTGTCCAAGTATAGCCGAAATATGCGATTCATTAAATCCATAAACATAGCAGGAGCATTTGTCAACCCGAATGGCATAACTAAAAATTCATAATGACCGTACCTTGTTCTAAAAGACGTTTTAGGCACATCTGACTCTTTTACTCGCAGCTGATAATACCCAGATCTCAAGTCAATCTTTGAAAACCATGTCGCTCCTTTTAGCTGATCAAACAAATCATCAATTCTCGGCAACGGATACTTGTTTTTGATTGTCACCTTGTTTAACTGCCGATAATCAACACATAATCTCATAGAACCATCCTTCTTTTTCACAAATAACACGAGAGCACCCCAAGGTGAAAAACTCGGTCTCACAAAGCCTTTATCAGTCAACTCTTGCAACTGCGACTTTAATTCTTTCAACTCTGTTGGTGCCATTCTATATGGAGCAATCGAGATCGGAGCTGTTCCCGGGATTAAATCAATACCAAATTCTACTTCCCTGACTGGAGGCAAACCCGGCAATTCTTCTAGAAATACGTCTGCAAATTCACACACAACCGGCACTGATTCAACTTTCTTTTCAACTTCTTTTGTATTAATTACATACGCCAAATAAGCTTCATAACCCTTTCTCAAATATCTTTGAGCCGACATCGAATAAATCATACTAGATAATGCCTCTGATTTGTCTGGCTCAACCCGCAGAATTTCACCACTTTCACACTTTAATTCTATAACCTTTTCTTTGCAATTTATTATAGCATCATGCAATGTCAACCAATCCATACCCAAAATAACATCAAATTCATCAAACGGCAACAACATCAAGTCGGCCAGAAAGTAATGACCCCGAATCATTAAAGGGCATTTCTTGCTTACTTTATCAACTATCACGCATTTGCCTAACGGGTTCGACACTCTAATCATAAATTCTGTGTTCTCAACAGGTATATTCATACTAGACACCAGTTTAATGCATACATATGAATGAGTAGAACCAGGATCAATCAAAGCAATAACATTAATATCATAAAGAGAAAATGTACCGGTAATCACATCGGGTGAGGAAGCATCTTCACGCGCTTTAATAGCATAAGTTCTAGCCGGAGCTCTTCCCTCAGATCTAACTGCTGCATCTCTGGCTACATTCTTACTGCTTGTTTCACTTCTAGCTTTTCTCGGATACCTTCCCCTCAAGTTTGCACCACTAGCTTTTACACTCTGGAATTTTTCTTTCTCAGCTCTCTCTGGGCAGTCTCTAATAAAATGATCTGGAGAACCATATCGAAAACATTCATTTGCTCTGCACGGACCAAAATGATTTCTACCACACCGCTGGCACTCGGGTTTAACAAATCTCGAGTTCCCTACACTGGCTGCAGAAGTATTCTGAGATTTAGGACCCACATTCTGCTTCTTAAATTTTCCATATGATTGCCCAGCTGAAACTTGGGAACGAGGATTCATATTTCTTGACTTTCCGGGTTGCTGTGAAGGTGCCTTACTCATTGGCCTTTTCTTCCAATTTCGTGTCTCAGCCTCTACCTTCCTCTTCTCTTTAAGTAGTTCTTCAGCCTTACAAGCTCGATCAACTAGGAATACCATTTCTTTCAGTTCAAGGATCCCGACAAATACTTTACTGTCTTCGTTGAGCCCGTCTTCAAATCGTCAGCACATCTTGGCTTCTGTAGGAAAATATTCCCTGGCATACTTACTCAATCAAACAAACTCTCTTTCATATTCTGAGACTGTCATATTACCTTGCTTCAGCTCAAGAAACTCTTTACATTTCTGATCAATAAATCTTTCACTAATATATTTCTTCTGAAACTCTTCTTGAAAGAATTCCCAGGTTACCCTCTCTTTCGGTACCACCGAAATCAAAGTCTTCCACCAACTATAGGCTGAATCTCTCAACAAAGATGTAGCACATTTCAAACATTCTTCAGGTGTACAAGATAATTCATCAAATACCCGGATAGAATTTTCAAGCCAGAACTCTGCTTTCTCTGCATCATCATCAATATTTGCTCTAAATTCTTCAGCCCCTTGTTTACGAATTCTATCAACGGGGGTTCTGTGAAATTTTATCATATTCACTCCTTGAGGCATTGGAGGCATAGGTTGAGGAATTGGGGGAGGAGGGGGAGGTCGTACATTTGGGTTCGTACGAACAAACTCAGTGTACCATGCACTCATCATTTAAACATCATTCATCATCTTACCACCTTATCGTTGTTGTATCTATTTTCAACCCGAGGGTAAGAACATACCTGTCCAAAGTGTCCATTTCACAACACTTACCCAAAACGTCACTTATATCTTAAGTGCTCTTCCATTAAACTAGAAATTTCACCCGTTGAACACATCGGAATATAACTCGGATACATGGATAATTTGCACATAAGTGCCACATATGTAATCAAGAAATCATATAACCCGCCCCTAAGTGAACTCGGACTCAACTCAATGAGCTCGAGCGTTCGCATCCATAAATGAACTCGGACTCAACTCAACGAGTTCGGATGCCTAGTTACATCTCACGAACTCGAACTCAACTCAACGAGTTCGGACATTTGCATCCATAAGTGAACTCGGACTCAACTCAACGAGTTCGGATGCTCAACCATCCTAGTGACATGTCACTTGTATCCTAATCTATTCCTAAGGTTCAAACGGGCTTTTTCCCTCGATCTCACATTTGCCGTCTTCCATGGAATATCGGAACCGATACTCGGTAGCAATTCATATTTATCAAGTAGTAAACATAATTTGCATATTACTCAACATTAACCACAAAGCATAATATTTCACGATTAAAAATCGGCATATCATATAATTAACATTAATAACTTAAAAATAACATTTATGCTACATTATTTACACATGAACTTACCTTGGTACCAAAATATAAAGATTTTGCAATTTAGTCCACAATCTTTTCTTTTCTTCGATCACGACTTGAATCTCGTTTTTCTTGATCTATAATACCAAATTAATCTTATTTAATACATACATTTATCAAAACAGCATTTAATACGAACTTTAAAAAAATTACACTTTTGCCCCTAAACTTTTGCATAATTACACTTTTGCCCCTAGGCTCGGGAATTAAACTTTATTCCTTATTCTTATGTTTTATAACATGCTGATCACTTTTCCCTTCTATGGCAACATCAAATTCTCTCTCTAACATATACTTGTGACTATTAGGTATTTTTACCGATTAAGCCCTTTTACTCGTTTTCACTAAAAACCGAGTAGCACAAGTTGTGTAACATAATTTAAAACCCCATATTCTATCATAAAACATCAAAATACACAAATTTCACCTATGGGTATTTTTCCAAATATAAACCCTAGGTTGAATTATTGCTAGCATAAGCTTAATCGAGCTTCTGGGATTCTAAAAACGTAAAGAACATTAAAAACGGGGCTTGGAATCACTTACTATGAAGCTTGGAAGCTTGAAACAAACCCTAGCTATGGATAACCCTTGAAATTTCGGCCTAATGAAGAAGATGGACAAAAATTGGCTTTTAATTTTGTTTTTAATTCATTTTAATAACTAAATGACCAAAATACCCTTACTACTAAACTTTCCAAAAATTCCTTCCATGTTCTAATTTTTTCCATGAACTTAAAATTGGTCAAATTGCTATTTAAGACCTCCTCATTAATATTCCAAAACAATTTCATACTAAAAACTTCTAGAATGCAAGTTTTTCAACTTATTCGATTTAGTCCCTACTTTCAATTTAAGCACTTTAGGCATAGAATTTCATCACGAAATTTTCACACAATCATGCAATCATATCATAAACATCAAAATCATTGTAAAATAATTATTTCTATCTCAGATTTTTGGTCACAAAACCACTATTCTGATTAAGCCCTAATTCAGGATATTACAAGTTAAAGTTGAACATCAAGTACCTTCAAGTTTGTTACAGCCTGTGATGGTCCCCGAATGGAAGTGGGACAGAGTTACTATGGATTTTGTGTCAGGATTATTGTTAACTCTTAAAAAAGAAAGATGCCATATGGGTCGTAGTGGATAAGTTGACAAATTCGGCTCATTTTATTCCAATAAGGACGGATTATTCCCTCGATAGATTGGCTGACTTGTACATTTCTGAGATTGTAAGATTGCATGGAGTACCACTGTCGATTATTTCAGACAGAGACCCGAGGTTCACTTTGAGATTCTGAAAGAAGTTATAAGAAGCCTTAGGTATGAAGTTGAACTTTAGTACAGCTTTTCACCCTCAGACCGATGGCCAGACTGAGTAGATGATTTAGATTCTTGAGGATATGTTGCGATGTTGCATCCCCGAAGTTCAGGGTAGCTGGGAAAAATACTTGCCGTAGGTAGAATTTGCCTACAACAACAGTTTTCAAACAAGTTTGAAGATGGCACCTTATGAGGCCTAGTATGGAAGGAAGTGCCGAAATCCATTGTACTGGACAGAACTTAAGGAAAATCAGATCCATGGAGTTGATCTGATTAAAGAAACTGAAGAGAAAGTTAAAGTGATACGAGATTGTTTAAAAGCAGCATCGGATAGGCAAAATTCATATGTTGGTCTGAAAAGAAAGGAAATTGAGTTCCAAATTAGAGATAGAGTATTCTTGAAAGTATTTCCATGGAAAAGGTGTTGAGATTTGGCCAGAAAGGCAAACTGAGTCCGCGATTTATCGGACCGTACGAGATCACCGAAAGAGTTAGACCGTTCGCCTATCGCTTGGCGTTTCCACCCGAACTGGAAAAGATTCACGATGTGTTCCACGTATCTATGTTAAGGCGATACCAATCAGATCCCTCTCATGTGATTTCGCCGACTGAGATTGAAATTCGACCCGACATGACCTATGGAGAGGAACTGGTTAAGATATAAGCTCGTGAGGTTAAACAGTTGAAGAATAAAAACGTGGCTTTAGTAAAGGTTTTATGGCATCGACATGGTATGGAAGAGGCTACATGGGAGCCAGAAGAAACCATGAGAAGCCAATATCCGAACCTGTTCACTGGTAAGACTTTCGAGGACGAAAGTCCCTAAAGGGGGAGAAATGTAACATCCCGAAATAGGGCCCAGTCAAATTAGTGGTTTTTGGACCACAAATCCGACATCAAAATATTTATTTTATGATTATTATGAGGCCTAGAATATGATAATATGCTTGTGATAGAGTTTTATGAAGAAATTCTTTAAGTAAGGTGTCCAATTGGAAATTAGGGACTAAATTGAATAAATTGCAAAACTTGAATTCAAGAATTAATTTGTATGAAATTGCTTTAGATTATAAATTAGAAGGTTTTGGAGAGCAATTTTTCCAATTTCTAAGTTTTTGGACAAAAATGGGCTTGCATGGATGAAATTTTAAAGAAATGACTTAAGGATATTTTGGTCATTTGGCATTTTAATGAAATAAAATGGGAAAAATGAACCAAAATCAGCTAATTCTTCTTCTCCATCCTGCCAAAATTTCAAGGGTCTCCATAGGTAGGGTTTTCAAGCTTTGCAATCTCAATAGTAAGTGCTTTCAAGCCCCGTTTTTAATGTTCTTTGTATTTTTGAAATCCCGGTAGCTTACTCTCTCCATTTCTACCCATATTTCATGCTATGGTTCATGTTTAAAAATTTACCCATGCATGATTTACTTGTATTTTGATGGATTATGGAGGAATATGAAAATTGGATGTGTGTTAAACATCTTTTCCTAGGTGATTTTCATGAAAAACCCTTAAAGAGACCTTTTTGCAAAAGTTGTAAAATGTGTGGTAGAAATGTGAAAATAATAGAAAATGTGAGCTACCATAAGAGGGAAGAGTGTTCGGCGAGTAAGGTAGAAATTGCATGTGTTTCATTATACGAGCCTAGGGACTAAATCGTAAAAATGAGAAATGTTAGGGGCAAAATGGTCATTTGGACCAGGGGTGGAATTTAGACTTGAAATGTATAATGTGGAGTGTTAATGATTTAAATTTTGTTGTTATAGACCCTGAGGAACAAATTTCAGAGGTCGATCGAGGAAAACGAAAGGTTTCGAAATAACCGAAACCCATCACCGAAACGAATACCAGGTAAGTTCGGATAACTCAAAGTAAACTCATAATATGCACAATTACATGATTTATGAATGCATGATAATTTCATTTGTTAATGGCACAAAAATACATGAAATGCATCTTTGATAATGACTTGTTGAAACATATCTTGGTTGAGGTTAAAAAGGGAAAATTCGATGGATAAACTATGATTTACATGTGTAATGAAATCATGTATGTGTTGCAGTAAGGACTCAGCCTGGACAGGTAATCCGTTGATCTCAATTATGAAAAGGATCTAGTCCGGACAGGTGTTCCTTCGGTTGATCGAGCCGCCCGAAGAATATATGTGCATTAAGGGTTTAACCCAGACTCGTAATTCGATTGGGGTCTGAATTTAGCCTGGATTGGTAATTCAGATCTGAGCTCAGTAAAGGTGTTTGTCATTGTAAGCGATTTAGCCTGGATTGGTAATCCCGACATCACCTTATGAGTTCGCTATACAGAGGATTTAGTCTGGACTGGTAATCCTGACGTAAGATGTGAGGTTCACGGGAGTGCATACCTGAAACAATCATTTGTACGAATTGATTGTTAATGGATATTCCATCGAGATTTCCTAGAAACTCAATGAGATTAATATGAGATATATGTACAAAATGAGATGTTGAATGATGATCTCATCTAAGATAAATTACATGGTGCTTTGTTATGTAACTAACTCATTGATTCAGTGTATATGATAGGGAAGCCATTTCATGCTTATTGATTTTATTACCCAATTTGGTTGTATGCTAATTACTTGGTAAGTTTACTTTCCAGTTATTCAAGCTTACTAAGCATGTAAATGCTTACCCCTCTCTTTTCCCTCTCTTGCAGAGCTCGAGGACTCGTAAGGATTGGAAGACAGTTAGAGAGTCAACACACTATCAACTAGTCTAGCTTTGGTATAAAGACATTTCTATTTTGTTCAATGGCATGTATAGAATTTTTAAGTCTTTTGTTATATGTGTCATTTGAATTGCCAAATGAAGGCATGTAAAGATGTACCTATTTTTTTGTATATGGCCATAGGAATTAGCTTATTTTGGAGTAAGCTATGACCTACAAATCTATGCATGTTTATATTCATAAGTGATGGTTTGTTTATAATTGGCAATGAGCCACAAGAACGAGCCAATTATGAATGTGTTAAAGTGACATGGAAACCCATAAATACAAGATGGGGAGTGACTTATCATGTATGAAACCAATGATATGAGGTTTCCATACAATGAGTTTTGCCAAGATCATTTATAAGAATATAATCATGTTTTACTTTTTATTTGGTAATCATTAAGTATAAGTGATGAAAAGGGTGACCAAAGGCTTGGAAATAGCCCATTAGGGTCCACACGATTGGACACACGAGCATGTTTCTAGGCTGTGTGTGACACATAGCTCACCCCATGGGTGTGTGCTATGGCCGTGCATCCCCTGCACCTAAAATTTTAAGTCAGTGTTGTACATGGGCCGTCAACACGGGTGTATGTCTTGGCCGTGTGTCCTTAATTGTATGATAAGGTTAAAGTCAGTGCTGCACATAGGCTGAGGGCACGGGCGTGTCCCAAGCCACACGGGCGTGTGTGACCACACGGCCCCACCACATAGATGTGTGACACTTCAAAGTATGGGAATTTTCTAAGAGGCCCAAAGTTTATCAAATGTTCCCAGTTTTGTCCCGAACTACCCCTAGGTATGTTTTAGACCTCGAAGGCCTGTATAAGGGATGAGATGTACATGTTTGAAAAGTTTTAAATCTGGGCGAAACTTGGTAACTCGATTTGGTATGTTTGTAAATATAAAGTCCCGTTAACGCCTCAAACCCTATCCCAGCATCGAATACGGGTGAGGGGTGTTACATTTTAACACAATATGTTTTTTTTCTACAATTAACAACAACATCATGCAGAGTTAACCAATCCATACCTTTAATCACATCAAACTCATTGAAGGGTAATAAAATTAAATCAGTCAGAAGGTTGCAACCCCAAACTATCAAAGGATAGTTTTTACGGACTTTATCAACTAACACATACTGACCTAAAGGCCTCGTTACTTTAAACACAAACTCAGTAGACTCAAAAGGTATTTTCTTATCTGACACTAAAGTCGTGCATACATATGAGTCTGTTGACCCTGGGTCATTCAAAGAATTAACATTAGTATTAAATATAGAAAATGTATCGGTGATCACATCAGGCGCTGAAGCTTCCTCTCGAGCATAGATCACGTGTAATATCCTGATTTTGGGCCTAGTCGGAATAGTGGTTTTGTGACCATAAAATCCGAGATAGAAATAATTATTTTATGATTATTTTGAGGTCTATGATATGATTGCATGATTGTGTGAAAATTTCGTGAAGAAATTTTATGCATAAAGTGCTTAAATTGAAATTAGGGACTAAATCGAATAATTTCTAAAACTTGCATTCTAGAAGTTTCTAGTATGAAATTGTTTTGAAATATTAATTAGGAGGTCTTAAATAGCAATTTTACTGATTTCTAAGTCTATGGACAAAAATTGGACATGGATGGAATTTTTGGAAAGTTTAGTAGTAAGGGCATTTTGGTCATTTAGGGGTAAAATGAATTAAAATACAAAATTAAAAGCCAATTTCGGTCATCTTCAACCCCATGGCCGAATATAGCAAGGAGAAACCATGGCTAGGGTTTTCAAGCTTCCAAGCTCAATTGTAAGTCCATTCTAGCCCCGTTTTTCAAGTTCTTTACGTTTTTGGAGTCCCGGTAGCTCGATTAAGCTTATGCTAGCAATAATTTAACCTAGGGTTTATATTTGGAAAAATACCCATAGGTGAATTTGTGTATTTTGGTGTTTTATGATAGAATATGAGGTTTTAAATTATGTTAGACAACTTGTGCTACTCGGTTTTAAGCGAAAACTAGCAAAAGGGCTTAATCGGTAAAAATACCTAATAGTCATAAGTACGTGTTAGAGTGAGAATTTGATGTTGCCATAGAAGGGAAAAATGATCATCATGTCATAAAACATAAGAAAATAGGCTGAAGTTTAATTTACGAGCTGTAGGGCAAAAGGGTAAATATGCAAAAGTTTAGGGGCAAAACTGTAATTTTACCAAAATATGATTTTGGGTCAATTTGAATAATGTGAGTCCTAATTAGACTATATTTTAAATGATAGAGCAAGGAAAACTAAAATTCAGGCTAAAATGGGGAAAATACCAAGTTGTGGACGAAATGGTAAAAGTAGCCATTTTCGCATACGAGGTAAGTTCATGTGTAAATATAGTAACATAATTGTCATTTTAAGCAATTTAATGTTGTTTATATGATATGATGCTGATTATTATCATGAAATATTATGCTTTGTGGTTATTATTGAATAATATGTAATTATGTGAATTACTTGATGAGTATGAACTATCACCGAAGTATCAATTTCGATATTCCGTGGAAGATGGCAAAGATGTGTGATCGAGGAAAATGCCCGTTTGAACCTTAGGAATAGATTAGGATACAAGTGACATGTCACTAGGATGGTTGAGCATCCGAACTCGTTGAGTTGAGTCCGAGTTTACTTATGGATGCAAATGTCCAAACTCGTTGAGTTGAGTCCGAGTTCGTGAGATGTAACTAGGCATCCGAACTCATTGAGTTGAGTCCGAGTTCACTTATGGGCGGGTTACATGGTAGCTTGGCTACATATGTGGCACTTATGTGCAAACTTTCCATGTATCCGAACTATATTTCGATGTGTTCAACGGGTAAAATTCTATTCAAATGGAGGAATACTCGAGATGAAAGGGACGTATTGGTAAGTGTTGTGAAATGGATACTTTGAACGAACGTATTGGTAAGTGTTGTGAAATGGATACTTTGAACAGGTATGTACTTAACCCTCAGGTTGAAAACTCGATATAACAACAATATGGTAAGATGATAAATGAAAATGTGATATGAATGTCTCGGTGATGATTATGCAAATGATGTTTTATGTTTGCTTATATAGTTATGTTACTTGCTATTTGCATGTGAACTTACTAAGCATTTATACTTACTCCCTCCTTTTCATTCCTTGTAGTGTTGACAAGCCAGCTCGGAAATTGGAAACGGTCGGAGGCACGCTCACACTATCCGTATACCATCTTGGCATAATGGCTTGTATAGTTTGAGTATGGCATGTATAGCATTATAATCATTTTGTGTATATGGTCTTATGATATGGTTATTGAGTGGTATGGAAATGCTTGGTAATGATTAGCCATCGGAATGGCTAATCATGATCATATTTGGTGTTATGTATGCTAAATTGCTAGCTAATCCAGGGAAACCATGAAATAGGTAAATTTTACCATAAAATAGATTCAGACAGCAGCAGCGACGTGAGTTTGAAAAATCACTAAAAATAGTAGAGATACAATTAGATGATGAATAATATATGGAATTGAAGAATTATGAGTCTATTTTCATATGGATGGAACAAAACAAGTATATGAGTTATGTTTTATGAGATGTTTAAATTTTTATAAAACAGGGCCAGAGTAATTTTTGGATCCCCTGTTCTAACTTTGGAAATTCACCATAAATTTTTAGAAGATAATTAGAAGTCATAATATATATGTACAGATTCCTTATTAAGTCTAGTTTTATTAGAAGAAAACGGTATAGTCATTGAAACTCTGTACAGGGAGATATTTGATTTGTAATACACAGAGGTCAGAGCAGTCAAACTCTGAAATAGGGGAGACTTTAACTAATAAATTGTACTAATTTTCTTGACCAAAAAATTCTATAAAAAAATTAGTAAATAGATATATGAGTTTAGTTTTAGGGAAAATTTACATAATTAGATTTCGAGTTTTGTAACTCGAGATATGAATTTTTAAGCGACTATGACGCAGATTGTTAGCTTGACTGAAAATTTTAAAAATAAATTGTTTGAGCTGTTTAAGTAATGAATTAAGTCTATTAACACCTCGTGTTCGACTCCGGCGACGGTCTCGGGTACGGGACGTTACATCACGCAAGCTCTTGCTAGTGCTCATGTCTCAGATCTCACAGTAGAATCTTTCATCCCACTACGGCTATTACCCGCATTTCTAGTGTTTCAAGGTGGTCTTTCTCTCATAGTTGTATTACTCGGTCGAGTAGTCTGAGCATTTTCTTTATCTGACTTCCAAAGCAATCTCTTAGATTGCTGACATTTTGACTGCATTTAAAACACTATCCATCTTTCAATCTGCACTCACCAAAATGTCGTCTATTACATTGCTGACATTTTGACTTGTTGTTTCTAACACTGCCTACACTCGCTACTGACGTAGCCTGAGGTTTCGAGCTTGAATATTGTTTTCCTTTATCTCTCCCAGAATAACCCGCTGAAGCTGACGAACGACTATGAAATTCTTTCGACTTCTTTGATGGAGATGAGTATGACTTTCCCATAGGCCACTTTCCTAAATCACGAGCCTCAGAATTAGGTTTTCTCTTTTCTTTGTTGAGTTCTTCAGCCTTATGCGCTCTGTCAACTAAAACCACGAATTCTTTTAACTCAACAATCTCGACTAATAGCTTGATATCTTCATTAAGCCATCTTCAAATCGAGTACACATAGTAACCTCTGTCAGTATACATTCTCGGGCATACTTACTGAGTCGCACAAATTCCCTCTCATACTCATCTGTTGACGTATGGCCTTGCTTCAACTCAAGGAACTCTTTATATTTCTTATCGAGAAATCACTGACTCACATATTTCTTTATGAACTCTATCTGGAAGAATTTCCAGCTTACTCGATCTCTCGGTACTACCACAACCAAGGTGTTCCACCATTGATAAGTTGAGTCTTTCAACAAAGAAACAACACATTTCAATCATTCTGTCAGTGTACACAACAGTTTATCGAAAACCCTAATTGTGTTTTCTAACCAAAATTTAGCTCTTTCAAGATCGTCTTCAACTGTACCTCGAAACTCTTTATCTTCATACTTTTAGATTTTATCAACTGGAGGCTTGTTTACTTGTACTGGTTTCAAACCCTGAGGAACTACGGAGACTGATTGGGGTACAGGTGGGGGTAGAGATCATTGAGCCATTGGGTTCTTTCGTACAAACTCTGAGAACTACTTGGACATCATCTGGAAGAAGGCTTCCTTAGTCTCTCCTCCCTGGCCCTCAGATATAAGCCTACTACCGCTAGACACTGGCCTATGAATGGAGGCTTGCGTATTAATTTCAACTTTATTTGAATTAGCTCAGTTGGATGACATTTTATCTATATGAAAACATAGTTCAATTTGAGTCAGGAGTTATCACACTATCGTAGGTTATTTAATGGCATGTATTTCTAGAAACATACATGCTAAGTTCAGTCTAAGAATTGACCAAATTGTAGCTCTGATACCACTAAATGTAACACTCCTAACCTATATTAATCGTTGAATTAGGGTTACGGAGTATTACTGAACAAACAAAACCTTAAAATATACATCATCCAAAACATAATATAGTGAATTCATTCACATACATATTGTCCCTAAATCGAGCCCTCAAGGCCCTAAAATTACCTTAGTAACTTTTCAGGACTAAATTGGAAACATTTGAAAAGTATAAGAAAAAGTTAGAAAATTTTGACTATAAGGGTCACATAGTCGTGTGTCTCACATAGCTGAAAGACACGCCCGTGTCTCAGGTCGTGTGCCTCACACGGTTGAGAGACACGCCCGTGTCTCAGGCCGCGTAACCTTCAAAATAGGGACACATGGTCGTTTCACAGCCTATGTCCTCACCCGTGTAACTTTCTGAGTAGGGCCATATAAATGTATCACACGCCCGTGTACCAGGCCATGTAACTCTCGAAATACCCCTACACGGTCGTGTGCCAAGCCATGTGCTAGGTCGTGTAACTAACTGACTTACATACAAATGAACCTATAGGGAAAACACGGTCGTGTCACCAAGACGTGTAGACATAAATTTGCCCAAAATCAAGCCATCTCCAACACCAAATCATGCATATACCTATAGGCCTTTTGTGCATATAGTCAAGGCATAAAAACCTTACCAAAACATACATATAATGACCAATTCATTAGTCTTAAATCAATCAACCAATATGCCATTCAAGCCACCTCAAATACATTCATCCAAAACTTACCTAAACATGCATATTTTACTATTTTTCATTCATCAACTACTAGCTTCAAAAACTTACCAAACATGTCACAATTTGACCATATTCCATCTACTTCAAAACATACCAAATAAGTCATTCCAAAGCATGCATCATAAGATAGCTATAATAACATAATTTGGAAAGCATCAAAAGGTATCAACCAAACAAGTTATACATACCAAAATCATCGACTAACATTCAACCAAATATCATTACAAGTCCACCTATACATGTCATTATAACATTGGCCAAAACATCAAAAACTATCGATATTTTTGCTAGATAGTGTGATAGACCTCCGACTAGCTTTCAAACTGATCAAGCTTCCGATAATCTATAAAACATAGGAAAGAAACTATGTAAGCACTAATGCTTAGTAAGTTCGTGTAACATAAACACAACTTACCATTCATTTTCATAATGTAAATATCATAATTAGAGCATCAACTAATTCCATATGCTCGGCACAATGCCTATACAACATCAAAAAATACACAAGCTAATGTATTTATACATGGTTCAAATGAGCTCATCCATAACAAGTAACTTACATCTTTGTTCATACCATTTAAATCACCATTTCCTTTTCACAAGTACATGATATATTTCATTTGAACAATTACCCTTTTCCTTTTATTTTCGTTCCCATTGGACCATCTAGAATATCATCGAATACTCGAAAAAGTTCACATGAAGTGTGCTTAAACATATAATCGTAACATTTCCTTTACATCATTTCTCACACGAGCTGTGAAATAGGCCTGCTCACACGAGTTTTGGGTCAGAATGTAAGTTACACGATGCTTCTCACAAAACTATGGAGTATCGATAACAAATGTAGGACCTCAACCATCAGTAGAACATTCAAGACCAACATCCAAAACATGAAATCCCTAATAACATGTCATTTGTATCCTACGAATTCCTAAGGTTCAACCAAAACTCAATAACCGTCATGGCATTTATTTAAATATTCATTTTTCAATAGCATTATAAACATGTAATAACATATAGTTGCATAATATAAATATAGTAATCCTTACATATGAACTTACCCCGACGATTAGGGCATATGAATGAAAATACGAACTTAACTCGACGACTAAAGCATATGAACAAAATCAACTAATCCGAGGCTTTAGCTTTTTCTCGATCTAGATCTATACGTGGATTATCTTTATCTAAATAGAAAATTTTAATCCATTTAATATCCTTAACATTCAATTTAGTCCACATTTCATATTTATGCAAAATTATTATTTTGCCCCTAACATTTTAACTTTTTACAATTTAGTCCTTAAGCTCATAAATTGAAATTTAAGCATTTTAATCCTCTTCCCAAGCTAGTTAAATTCTCTAGGGACTAAAATTAATCCATACAAACCATTATTTTATAAATTTACTGTGAAATTTTACTATTTTTACAAACAAGTCCCTAAATACAATTTTCATCAAAAATTACTTTACAAAATCAATTATTTATCAACAAAGAATCATAATCTATCATTAAACATCAAGAATCACACTAAATCATTCATGGCATAACCTCAATATTTAACAATTTTACAAATTGGTCCTCGAGCTAACTATATTAAGCTAAAACGACTTCAAAAACATAAAAATCATTAAAAACGAGACTTAGAATCATACCATACAAGCAAGGGACTTGGCCGAACCTTCTAACCTCAAAAATGGAGTTTTTCTAACCCTATTTTCAGTGGAGAAGAAATATTATTTTTCTTTTATTTGTTTTATGTTGATTTTAATAATTACCATATTAACCTTTGTCTTTAACATTTAAAATTACTTAAACTATGTCCATCTATGTCTATTAATTTTATGAATGGTACAATTACCATTTAAGTTATCTTGCTTTAAATTTTTGTATCCATTTGGCACTTTAACATATAGAACTCCACTTTTACACCTTTTACGATTTAGTCCTTTTTCCTAATTAATTATGCAAACATCAAAATTTCCTAACGAAATTTTCAAAAGTTCTTATTAACATCCCATCGACATTAAAATAATCATAGAAATAATTTAATCGTCAGATTTGTGGTCCCGAAACTACTTTTCTGATTTCACTAAAAATGAGTTGTTATAACTAGAACTCTGAGGGTTCAACTGGTATCAGTAAAACCTAGCAGAGTATCGATAGAAGTGTAGGGGAGGCTGAACTTTGGCTATTGCCTTGAATTTGTTTGGTAGAAGTTCTCAAGGTATCAATAGAATTTTAGTTGTCTCGGTAGATCAGACTAGGGTATCGGTAGAGATCCCAGGCTAAAACTACCTTGCACATTTGAGTGTGTTCTACTGATAAAAGTCTGGGTTCTATGGGTAGAACCCAGAGTTGTATCGGTAGAACTTTCAATTCTACCAGTAGAATTCTATAGCCTTTTCAAGGTCTTTCTATCTTGAGTTCTACCGATACTTGTCCACCTAAGTATTGGTAGAAGTTCTTCAGACTTCAAAACTCGCTAAAAATTAAGTTAATTTAATGCTTTTTAAAAGTTTATTTTGTCCAACACTTTGAAAATAACTTTAAAGACTTATAAACAATTTTTGAAAATTTAAGTAGGGAATTTTTAATATACTGTGACAGCCCTAATTCGACCCTAGTCGGAATGTGGTTTCGGGACCACAAAACCGAGTCATAAAATTTAGTTAAAATTTTATTTGCATATCTTATATGTGTGATAGTACTTGTACAAAAATTTGATGTTTTAATTTTATATTAGGAATGTGAATTTTGCTTGAAAGGATCTAGTTGAAAGACTTGGAAAATTATGATAGGTAAATAAGTAAGGACCAAATAGTATTAAAGTGGGAAAGTGTTGTCCTTGCATGTCAAATTAGCCAAACTAAAGCATAGTGGCCGGCCATGCTATGGGTGGAAACATGTCTCCAACATGTTATGCTAGTGATGTATGTTAAGAAAAATAAAATAATGAGCATGGTGATGAAAAAAAAAATAATATGGTCTCATCCATACCCCCTTGTTGCCGTGAATTGAAGAAAGAAAACAAAAAAAAAGTGTTCATTCTTGAACATCTTTGGCCGAATAGAGGAAAGAAAGGAAGGGGAAAAGCTTGAGAAAATCGGCTATGGTGGTTTGCTAGACTAAGGTATGTTTGATGTTGTCCTTGAGATGCATGCATGTTTTAGTAATTGACTTGAGTTCTAAATAGCCCATGTTCAAATCTTGAATCTTGTTGGTAACATGAGCAATCGGTCATGAGAAAGTGTTCAAGAAATGGTTGTTGTTCATGTTATTTGGATGAGAAATGGTGAGTTTTGTTGTTTCATGTTAAAGTTAGGTGAATGATGATAGAGGAGTGTTTGAACTATAAAAAGAATCGGCTACCTTGTTATGAGCTAGGGCCGAATGTGAGTTTGGTTGTGTTTGAATATTACATGCTTGGTAGAATGGTGGATGAAGGTGCCGAATGTATGTTGGATTGATAGAGTCTCCAAATTGATTTTTATGTGTGTATGCATGACCGAATATACGTGGTCACATGAGTAAGGAAATGAGTTATTTGATATGTGGTAAAAGTTAAGTACTAAATCGAAGGTTGCTAAAATTGCCATTTCTTTAGCCGAATATGTGTTTGATCAATGAAGGAATTGTTGAAGAATATAGGTGAACCTGGTGAGAGTATTCGGCTTAGTGTATAAATGATATAAAGATTTTAGGAAATTGTTTTGGTTAGGTGTATGTATGATTAAGTATATTCGGCAATATACTTAAAGTGGGTACATGATATTACATTATAATTATTGAGCTTAAGTATATGGATATGTGTATATGTGGTCATATAATGACATTTTGGTTTGAAAATTTAATGATATGTGATTGCCGAATGTGATAAATAAATTCATGTTATTGGGTTAAATATTGAATACTCTTATTTGTATTATTTAAGCTCAAGAACCTAAAGGAGAGGCGTCCAACAAGGGGAAATCGAAGGTCATCGAGTAGCCGACTCGGAATTATTTTACCCAACACAAGTAAGTCATTAAGCATATCTTTGGTATTGATTTAAATGATTGTAATACCTATACCATTGGGTTTAATGAGATGAAATGTATACAAATGTATATGTAAGTAGAGATGAAATTTGTCGAATGTAAAAAGGAAGTGAAGCCTATAGAGTGGCTGGTTTTCGGCACTAAGTGTGCGGGCAATAAGTGTTCACGGTCATGAGATTGGCACTAAGTGTGCGGGTTTAAATTGTACAGCACTAAGTGTGCGAGTTTAAAGTATATGGCACTAAGTGTGCGCGGTTGATTATTAAGCACTATGTGTGCGAACCCAATATATATTTTCTATAAATTATTTACATGAAGGGTGCGACTTTACCGAGTTGATTTTGGACAGCGGAAAAGGTAAGTGTGCGAACTTGAAATGCATGGCACTAAGTGTGTGAGTTTAAAGTGCATGGCACTAAGTGTGCGTGGTTGATTACTAAACATTATGCGTGCAACCCTATATATATTTTCTATAAATTATTTATATGAAGGGTGCGACTTTACCGAGTCAATTTTGGACAGCGGAAAAGGTAAGTACCTTGAGTTCATGGCTAATAGGCGCTATGTTTATATTTGGAGTTGAGCTTGGTAAGTTTTGAACCTATGTGACGATTATAGTTGAAGTCATG
Organism: Gossypium hirsutum; assembly: GCF_007990345.1. NCBI lineage: Eukaryota > Viridiplantae > Streptophyta > Magnoliopsida > Malvales > Malvaceae > Gossypium > Gossypium hirsutum. The sequence continues at coordinate 70,013,219 of NC_053433.1, forward strand.
TACATAAGGTTCATTGTGGAATAGGTGAAAGTTCGTTTAATTGTATGATTATAACGAAAATAAAATGATGTATGAAAGGTCAATGTAGGACTTGGTATGAGATTGAACCATAGGGTTTAAGGAACTATGGTATAGTTCGGTATGGATGGAGTACTTAACCTCATTTCATTGTTTCCTGTTGTGATAATTTTATTAATGGATGGTTGTGGAATGCTTATGGCTTACTGAGTTATATACTCATTCGGTGTTTGCTTGTCACCTATTCTAGGTTTCTTGGACTCGTCTCTTTTTGCGTGATCGTGCCGTCGTCGAAGTCATCACACCGGCTAGCAACCTTTGGTATTTTCTTCTTAGTTGGTCTAGGAGAACATTTCGGCATGTATAGGCTAATATGTTTTGTTGAAATTTGGTATGTAAACTTTTAGCCATGCGAAAATGGCATAATGTTCGGTTGAATTTGGTTCTAATGTTGGGTCGTAAGTCTTGGTAATACAATTTTTATGCCATATGTCATGGCTGATTAATTTTGGTGTTAAGATTCATGATACGGCAATAGCGTAGTAGGGAGATGTTTGACAATGATTAGCCTTTGGTATGGCTAGTCATGATTATAATTTTGTGATATGTATGATGAATTACTAGTTAGATCAATGAGAAATCACGAAATGGACATAGTTGCTTCAGTAACAGATGCTGGCAGCAGCAGTGACGTGGGATTGAAAAATTACAAAAATTAGTAGGAATGGTATTAAATAGTGAATAAATTATGTAATCGAAGTTCGATGAGTCTATTTTCATATAGAAGTAACGAAAGGATCATATGGACAGTATGTTAAGAGATAATCAGGTTCTCGTGGGACAGGGCCAGAACGGTTTCTGGATTCCCTACTCCGACTTTGGAAATTCATTATAAATTAACCAGAGATAATTAGGAGCCATGCCATATATGTATAGATTCCTCTCTGAGTCTAGTTTCTATAGAAACAAACGGCATCAGTATTGAAGCTCTGTACAGGGAGATATCTAGGTCGTAATGCACAAAGGTCAGTGTAGTCGACCCCAGTAACATGGGAGACTTTGACTAATAAACTGTACTAATTGGCCCGACCAAAAATTCTAGAAAAAAATTTGTAGATGGGCATATGAGTCTAGTTTCAGGGAAAATTCACGGAACTGGATTTCGAGTTCCATAACTCAAGATATGATTTTTAAAGCGACTAGCACGCAGATTGGCAGCTTGTCTGGAAAAATTTTAATAAGTGGTTTGAAGTCTGTTAACACCTCGTGTTCGACTCCGGCGACGGTCTCGGGTTCGGGGTGTTACATTTCATTGGTATCAGAGCTATGGTTTAGTCGGTTCTAGGACTACCATAGCAAGTATGAGTCTAGCTATACATGCCGAATGTTAATGTTTAAATGTGTGATGACTTCTGACGGTTAAAATTTATGTTTTGATTAGTAAATGGATCCCGGTGTAGAGAGAACCTTGGCGGATGACATTGAAAGTGTAGCGGCTGCTCCTGCACAAGGGACACCGCCTGTTGAACCTCAGTCATCTGCGAATAATCAAGGTGAGGGGGCTCAACAAGCCTTTTTTACCATGATGAATGAGTGGGTCGCGCAGTATGCCCGAACCAATCCGGCTGTCCAACAATTCCCGAGTTTGAATAATCCACCCCCGGAGCCAGTAATGCCATCAGTTACTGATCCTGTGAGGCTGAGTAAGCCACCTGTAGACTTGATTAGGAAGCGCGGGGCTGAGGAGTTCAGGGCCATAGTTACTGATGATGCTGAAAGGGCCGAGTTCTGGCTTGATAACACCATTCGGGTGTTTGATGAACTGTCATGCACACCCGATGAATGTCTAAAGTGTGCTATATCCTTGTTGCGGGACTCAGCCTATTATTGGTGGAGGACCCTGATTTCCATAGTCCCAAACGAACGAGTAACTTGGGACTTCTTTCAGACGGAATTTTGGAAGAAATATATTAGTCGACGGTTCATCGATCAAAAGCGTAAGGAATTCTTGGAACTTAAGCAAGGCCATATGACAGTATCTGAATACGAACATGAATTCGTAAGACTCAGTAGGTATGCCCGGGAGTGTGTAGCTGATGAGGTTGCTATGTGCAAAAGATTTGAAGAAGGATTGAATGAAGATTTAAAGCTACTAGTGGGTATTTTGGAGATAAAAGAATTCGTGACACTAGTCGAACGAGCCTGCAAGGCGGAAGAACTTGGAAAGGGGAAGAAGAAGGCTGAATTTGAAACTAGAGACTATCGTAAAAGATCGACGGGTAAAGCTCCGTTCTCAGCTGTAAAGAAGTTCAGGGAGGATACTAATAAGTCGAGGATGACTGCGGGAATTTCCATCAGAGCACGACCATCGACGGACTCCCGAGCTACTTCGGTAGCTAGTGTGGGCAATAATCGTCTAGAGAAACCTGAATGTCCCCAATGTGGAAGACGACACATGGGTGAATGTTGGGGTAAGTCTATTAACAGGGCCTGTTACGGATGCGGTTCGAAGGACCACTTCATTAGAGATTGCACGGAACTTGATGAGAAAAATAAGATTCAAGGTGCAAGACCTAGTGGAGTGACAACTAGAGGTAGACCACCGAGAATTTTAGGAGGTAGGGGTGGTAGTCAGAGAGGGGCCTCTGATACGGCTGTTCGAGCCGAGAACCGTACTCCTGCTAGAGCATATGCCATTCGCGTACGAGAGGAGGCATCCTCCCCTGACGTCATCACTGGTACCTTCACTCTCTTTGATACTAATGTGATTGCATTGATTGACCCTGGCTCTACTCATTCATATGTATGTGAAACCTTAGCATCCAGAGAGACTCTACCTGTTAAGTCTACTGAGTTCGTAATTCAGGTGTCAAATCCCTTGGGTCGTTACGTGCTTGTCGACAAAGTGTGTAAGAAATGCCCCCTAGTAATTCGAGATTCCTGTTTTCCGGCGGACTTGATGCTTTTGCCGTTTGATGAATTTGATGTTATTCTTGGTTTGGATTGGTTGACCGCGCATGATGCGGTTGTGAATTGCAAAAGCAAGACTATTGATTTGAGGAGCGCGAATAACGAGGTAATCCGAGTTGAGTCTACGGATTTGAAGGGGTTGCCAGCTGTAATATCAGCAATGTTGGCCCAGAAATATGTAAGAAAAGGGTGCGAAGCATACCTTGCGTATGTACTTGATGATAAAGAATTAGAAAAGAAACCCGAATCTGTGCGGGTGGTTTGTGAATACCCGGATGTTTTTCCTGAAGAATTGCCGGGTTTGCCACCTGTTCGGGAGATAGAGTTTGGTATTGAGCTTGTACCGGGAACTACGCCGATTTCGATAGCTCCGTATCGTATGGCACCAACCGAGTTAAAAGAGTTGAAAGCTCAGTTGCAAGAATTGACGGATAAAGGTTTTGCTCGACCAAGTTTCTCACCTTGGGGTGCACCAGTATTGTTCGTGAAAAAGAAGGACGGAACCATGAGGTTGTGCATTGACTATCGTCAACTGAATAAAGTGACGATAAAGAATAAATATCCGTTACCACGTATTGATGATTTGTTTGATCAATTAAAGGGAGCATCAGTGTTTTCAAAGATAGATTTGAGATCGGGTTATTATCAGTTGCGGATTCGAGATTCGGACGTACCCAAAACTGCTTTCAGAACGAGGTATGGTCACTACGAGTTCTTGGTGATGCCGTTCGGGCTCACTAATGCCCTTGCGGTATTTATGGATTTGATGAATCGGATCTTCAGACCATATTTGGATCGGTTCGTAGTTGTGTTCATTGATGACATCTTGGTCTATTCAAGAGATGAGATCGAACATGCTGAACACTTGAGATTAGTGTTGCAAATTTTGCGGGATAAGCAGTTATATGCGAAGTTCAGTAAGTGTGAGTTCTGGTTAAGAGAGGTTAGCTTCTTGGGTCATGTGGTATCCATATCGGGTATTCGAGTTGACCCGAACAAAATCTCAGCCATACTTAACTGGAAACCTCCGAGAAATGTTACTGAGGTTCGGAGCTTTTTGGGACTCGCCGGTTATTACCGACGATTTGTCAAAGGTTTCTCGATGATAGCCACACCAATGACGAAGCTACTTCAAAAGGATGCTAAGTTCGAATGGACGGAGAAATGTCAGAAAGGCTTCGATCAACTGAAAACTCATTTGACTGAAGCTCCAATTTTAGTGCAACCCGAATCAGGCAAAGAGTTTGTCATTTATAGTGACGCATCCCTACTCGGGTTGGGTTGCGTATTGAAGCAAGAAGGTCGAGTTGTGGCCTATGTGTCGAGACAATTGAAGCCACACGAGAGAAATTATCCAACCCATGATCTCGAACTAGCCGCCATCGTATTCGCCTTGAAAATATGGCGACATTATTTGTTTGGCGAAAAGTGCCATGTATTTTCGGATCACAAAAGTCTCAAATATTTGATGACTCAAAGAGACTTAAATCTGCGACAAAGACGTTGGCTTGAGTTGTTGAAAGATTACGAACTTGTCATTGATTACCACCCGGGAAAGGCTAATGTGGTTGCGGACGCCTTAAGCCGGAAATCGCTGTTTGCTTTACGAGCGATGAATGTGCACTTGTCTGTTCTACCCGACAATGTGTTAGTAGCTGAATTAAAGGCCAAACCATCATTGATTCATCAAATTCGTGAAGCTCAGAAAGTCGACGATGAATTGGTTGCAAAATGGGCTGAATGTATTCCGAATATGGAATCCGAATTTCAAATTGATGATGACGATTGTTTGAGGTTCAGAAGTCGGTTGTGTGTTCCAAGAAATTCAGAACTCATTTCGATGATTCTGAACGAAGCTCATTGTAGCCGAATGTCAATTCACCCGGGGAGTACGAAAATGTACAACGATTTGAAACGTCAGTTTTGGTGGCATGGTATGAAACGAGACATCTCCGACTTTGTTTCGAGATGTTTAATATGTCAACAAGTGAAAGCAGAACATCAAGTACCTTCAGGATTACTTCAGCCGATCATGATACCCGAGTGGAAATGGGATCGAGTCACAATGGACTTTGTGTCCGGACTGCCATTGTCAGCAAGTAAGAAGGATGCGATTTGGGTTGTTGTTGATAGACTGACTAAGTCGGCTCACTTTATCCCCGTGCGTACGGATTTTTCATTGGATAAACTAGCCGAATTGTATGTTTCTCAGATTGTGAGATTACATGGAGTACCTATTTCTATCGTGTCGGATAGAGATCCGAGATTCACCTCACGATTTTGGAAGAAATTGCAAGAAGCTTTGGGTACCAAGCTGCATTTTAGCACCGCTTTTCATCCCCAAACCGATGGTCAATCTGAGCGGATAATTCAGGTACTCGAGGATATGCTGAGATGCTGCATCCTTGAGTTTAGTGGTTCATGGGAACGGTATTTACCTTTGATTGAATCTGCTTACAACAATAGTTTTCAATCAAGTATTAAGATGGCACCTTACGAGGCTTTGTACGGTCGTAAATGCCGTACACCATTGTTTTGGACTGAGCTCGGTGAAAGTAAAATTTTAGGAGTTGATTTGATTAAAGATGCCGAACAGAAAGTAAAGGTAATCCGTGAAAGTCTGAAGGCAGCCACAGATCGTCAGAAATCGTATGCGGACTTGAAACGAAAGGACATTGAATATCAGGTGGGAGATAAAGTGTTCCTTAAAGTTTCGCCTTGGAAAAAGGTACTCAGGTTTGGCCGTAAAGGCAAGTTGAGCCCGAGATTCATTGGGCCGTACGAAATCTCCGAACGAGTTGGTCCGGTTGCGTATAGATTGATTTTGCCCCCTGAGCTTGAAAAGATTCACGACGTCTTTCATGTTTCGATGCTTCGACGCTATCGATCTGATCCATCGCACATAATTAGCCCATCAGAGGTTGAAATTCAAGCCGATATGAGTTATGAAGAAGAACCGATGCGTATCCTAGATCGTGAAGTGAAGGAGTTGCGAAACAAAAGGGTTCCATTAGTGAAGGTGTTATGGCTCAAACATGGGATCGAGGAAGCTACTTGGGAAACTGAGAGCTCGATGAAAGAACGATACCCAAACCTATTTACCGGTAAGATTTTCGGGGACGAAAATTTCTTAAGTGGGGGAGAGTTGTGACAGCCCTAATTCGACCCTAGTCGGAATGTGGTTTCGGGACCACAAAACCGAGTCATAAAATTTAGTTAAAATTTTATTTGCATATCTTATATGTGTGATAGTACTTGTACAAAAATTTGATGTTTTAATTTTATATTAGGAATGTGAATTTTGCTTGAAAGGATCTAGTTGAAAGACTTGGAAAATTATGATAGGTAAATAAGTAAGGACCAAATAGTATTAAAGTGGGAAAGTGTTGTCCTTGCATGTCAAATTAGCCAAACTAAAGCATAGTGGCCGGCCATGCTATGGGTGGAAACATGTCTCCAACATGTTATGCTAGTGATGTATGTTAAGAAAAATAAAATAATGAGCATGGTGATGAAAAAATAATAATATGGTCTCATCCATGCCCCCTTGTTGCCGTGAATTGAAGAAAGAAAACAAAAAAAAAAGTGTTCATTCTTGAACATCTTTGGCCGAATAGAGGAAAGAAAGGAAGGGGAAAAGCTTGAGAAAATCGGCTATGGTGGTTTGCTAGACTAAGGTATGTTTGATGTTGTCCTTGAGATGCATGCATGTTTTAGTAATTGACTTGAGTTCTAAATAGCCCATGTTCAAATCTTGAATCTTGTTGGTAACATGAGCAATCGGTCATGAGAAAGTGTTCAAGAAATGGTTGTTGTTCATGTTATTTGGATGAGAAATGGTGAGTTTTGTTGTTTCATGTTAAAGTTAGGTGAATGATGATAGAGGAGTGTTTGAACTATAAAAAGAATCGGCTACCTTGTTATGAGCTAGGGCCGAATGTGAGTTTGGTTGTGTTTGAATATTACATGCTTGGTAGAATGGTGGATGAAGGTGCCGAATGTATGTTGGATTGATAGTCTCCAAATTGATTTTTATGTGTGTATGCATGACCGAATATACGTGGTCACATGAGTAAGGAAATGAGTTATTTGATATGTGGTAAAAGTTAAGTACTAAATCGAAGGTTGCTAAAATTGCCATTTCTTTAGCCGAATATGTGTTTGATCAATGAAGGAATTGTTGAAGAATATAGGTGAACCTGGTGAGAGTATTCGGCTTAGTGTATAAATGATATAAAGATTTTAGGAAATTGTTTTGGTTAGGTGTATGTATGATTAAGTATATTCGGCAATATACTTAAAGTGGGTACATGATATTACATTATAATTATTGAGCTTAAGTATATGGATATGTGTATATGTGGTCATATAATGACATTTTGGTTTGAAAATTTAATGATATGTGATTGCCGAATGTGATAAATAAATTCATGTTATTGGGTTAAATATTGAATACTCTTATTTGTATTATTTAAGCTCAAGAACCTAAAGGAGAGGCGTCCAACAAGGGGAAATCGAAGGTCATCGAGTAGCCGACTCGGAATTATTTTACCCAACACAAGTAAGTCATTAAGCATATCTTTGGTATTGATTTAAATGATCGTAATACCTATACCATTGGGTTTAATGAGATGAAATGTATACAAATGTATATGTAAGTAGAGATGAAATTTGTCGAATGTAAAAAGGAAGTGAAGCCTATAGAGTGGCTGGTTTTCGGCACTAAGTGTGCGGGCAATAAGTGTTCACGGTCATGAGATTGGCACTAAGTGTGCGGGTTTAAATTGTACAGCACTAAGTGTGCGAGTTTAAAGTATATGGCACTAAGTGTGCGCGGTTGATTATTAAGCACTATGTGTGCGAACCCAATATATATTTTCTATAAATTATTTACATGAAGGGTGCGACTTTACCGAGTTGATTTTGGACAGCGGAAAAGGTAAGTGTGCGAACTTGAAATGCATGGCACTAAGTGTGTGAGTTTAAAGTGCATGGCACTAAGTGTGCGTGGTTGATTACTAAACATTATGCGTGCAACCCTATATATATTTTCTATAAATTATTTATATGAAGGGTGCACTTTACCGAGTCAATTTTGGACAGCGGAAAAGGTAAGTACCTTGAGTTCATGGCTAATAGGCGCTATGTTTATATTTGGAGTTGAGCTTGGTAAGTTTTGAACCTATGTGACGATTATAGTTGAAGTCATGTACATAAGGTTCATTGTGGAATAGGTGAAAGTTCGTTTAATTGTATGATTATAACGAAAATAAAATGATGTATGAAAGGTCAATGTAGGACTTGGTATGAGATTGAACCATAGGGTTTAAGGAACTATGGTATAGTTCGGTATGGATGGAGTACTTAACCTCATTTCATTGTTTCCTGTTGTGATAATTTTATTAATGGATGGTTGTGGAATGCTTATGGCTTACTGAGTTATATACTCATTCGGTGTTTGCTTGTCACCTATTCTAGGTTTCTTGGACTCGTCTCTTTTTGCGTGATCGTGCCGTCGTCGAAGTCATCACACCGGCTAGCAACCTTTGGTATTTTCTTCTTAGTTGGTCTAGGAGAACATTTCGGCATGTATAGGCTAATATGTTTTGTTGAAATTTGGTATGTAAACTTTTAGCCATGCGAAAATGGCATAATGTTCGGTTGAATTTGGTTCTAATGTTGGGTCGTAAGTCTTGGTAATACAATTTTTATGCCATATGTCATGGCTGATTAATTTTGGTGTTAAGATTCATGATACGGCAATAGCGTAGTAGGGAGATGTTTGACAATGATTAGCCTTTGGTATGGCTAGTCATGATTATAATTTTGTGATATGTATGATGAATTACTAGTTAGATCAATGAGAAATCACGAAATGGACATAGTTGCTTCAGTAACAGATGCTGGCAGCAGCAGTGACGTGGGATTGAAAAATTACAAAAATTAGTAGGAATGGTATTAAATAGTGAATAAATTATGTAATCGAAGTTCGATGAGTCTATTTTCATATAGAAGTAACGAAAGGATCATATGGACAGTATGTTAAGAGATAATCAGGTTCTCGTGGGACAGGGCCAGAACGGTTTCTGGATTCCCTACTCCGACTTTGGAAATTCATTATAAATTAACCAGAGATAATTAGGAGCCATGCCATATATGTATAGATTCCTCTCTGAGTCTAGTTTCTATAGAAACAAACGGCATCAGTATTGAAGCTCTGTACAGGGAGATATCTAGGTCGTAATGCACAAAGGTCAGTGTAGTCGACCCCAGTAACATGGGAGACTTTGACTAATAAACTGTACTAATTGGCCCGACCAAAAATTCTAGAAAAAAATTTGTAGATGGGCATATGAGTCTAGTTTCAGGGAAAATTCACGGAACTGGATTTCGAGTTCCAGAACTCAAGATATGATTTTTAAAGCGACTAGCACGCAGATTGGCAGCTTGTCTGGAAAAATTTTAATAAGTGGTTTGAAGTCTGTTAACACCTCGTGTTCGACTCCGGCGACGGTCTCGGGTTCGGGGTGTTACATTTCATTGGTATCAGAGCTATGGTTTAGTCGGTTCTAGGACTACCATAGCAAGTATGAGTCTAGCTATACATGCCGAATGTTAATGTTTAAATGTGTGATGACTTCTGACGGTTAAAATTTATGTTTTGATTAGTAAATGGATCCCGGTGTAGAGAGAACCTTGGCGGATGACATTGAAAGTGTAGCGGCTGCTCCTGCACAAGGGACACCGCCTGTTGAACCTCAGTCATCTGCGAATAATCAAGGTGAGGGGGCTCAACAAGCCTTTTTTACCATGATGAATGAGTGGGTCGCGCAGTATGCCCGAACCAATCCGGCTGTCCAACAATTCCCGAGTTTGAATAATCCACCCCCGGAGCCAGTAATGCCATCAGTTACTGATCCTGTGAGGCTGAGTAAGCCACCTGTAGACTTGATTAGGAAGCGCGGGGCTGAGGAGTTCAGGGCCATAGTTACTGATGATGCTGAAAGGGCCGAGTTCTGGCTTGATAACACCATTCGGGTGTTTGATGAACTGTCATGCACACCCGATGAATGTCTAAAGTGTGCTATATCCTTGTTGCGGGACTCAGCCTATTATTGGTGGAGGACCCTGATTTCCATAGTCCCAAACGAACGAGTAACTTGGGACTTCTTTCAGACGGAATTTTGGAAGAAATATATTAGTCGACGGTTCATCGATCAAAAGCGTAAGGAATTCTTGGAACTTAAGCAAGGCCATATGACAGTATCTGAATACGAACATGAATTCGTAAGACTCAGTAGGTATGCCCGGGAGTGTGTAGCTGATGAGGTTGCTATGTGCAAAAGATTTGAAGAAGGATTGAATGAAGATTTAAAGCTACTAGTGGGTATTTTGGAGATAAAAGAATTCGTGACACTAGTCGAACGAGCCTGCAAGGCGGAAGAACTTGGAAAGGGGAAGAAGAAGGCTGAATTTGAAACTAGAGACTATCGTAAAAGATCGACGGGTAAAGCTCCGTTCTCAGCTGTAAAGAAGTTCAGGGAGGATACTAATAAGTCGAGGATGACTGCGGGAATTTCCATCAGAGCACGACCATCGACGGACTCCCGAGCTACTTCGGTAGCTAGTGTGGGCAATAATCGTCTAGAGAAACCTGAATGTCCCCAATGTGGAAGACGACACATGGGTGAATGTTGGGGTAAGTCTATTAACAGGGCCTGTTACGGATGCGGTTCGAAGGACCACTTCATTAGAGATTGCACGGAACTTGATGAGAAAAATAAGATTCAAGGTGCAAGACCTAGTGGAGTGACAACTAGAGGTAGACCACCGAGAATTTTAGGAGGTAGGGGTGGTAGTCAGAGAGGGGCCTCTGATACGGCTGTTCGAGCCGAGAACCGTACTCCTGCTAGAGCATATGCCATTCGCGTACGAGAGGAGGCATCCTCCCCTGACGTCATCACTGGTACCTTCACTCTCTTTGATACTAATGTGATTGCATTGATTGACCCTGGCTCTACTCATTCATATGTATGTGAAACCTTAGCATCCAGAGAGACTCTACCTGTTAAGTCTACTGAGTTCATAATTCAGGTGTCAAATCCCTTGGGTCGTTACGTGCTTGTCGACAAAGTGTGTAAGAAATGCCCCCTAGTAATTCGAGATTCCTGTTTTCCGGCGGACTTGATGCTTTTGCCGTTTGATGAATTTGATGTTATTCTTGGTTTGGATTGGTTGACCGCGCATGATGCGGTTGTGAATTGCAAAAGCAAGACTATTGATTTGAGGAGCGCGAATAACGAGGTAATCCGAGTTGAGTCTACGGATTTGAAGGGGTTGCCAGCTGTAATATCAGCAATGTTGGCCCAGAAATATGTAAGAAAAGGGTGCGAAGCATACCTTGCGTATGTACTTGATGATAAAGAATTAGAAAAGAAACCCGAATCTGTGCGGGTGGTTTGTGAATACCCGGATGTTTTTCCTGAAGAATTGCCGGGTTTGCCACCTGTTCGGGAGATAGAGTTTGGTATTGAGCTTGTACCGGGAACTACGCCGATTTCGATAGCTCCGTATCGTATGGCACCAACCGAGTTAAAAGAGTTGAAAGCTCAGTTGCAAGAATTGACGGATAAAGGTTTTGCTCGACCAAGTTTCTCACCTTGGGGTGCACCAGTATTGTTCGTGAAAAAGAAGGACGGAACCATGAGGTTGTGCATTGACTATCGTCAACTGAATAAAGTGACGATAAAGAATAAATATCCGTTACCACGTATTGATGATTTGTTTGATCAATTAAAGGGAGCATCAGTGTTTTCAAAGATAGATTTGAGATCGGGTTATTATCAGTTGCGGATTCGAGATTCGGACGTACCCAAAACTGCTTTCAGAACGAGGTACGGTCACTACGAGTTCTTGGTGATGCCGTTCGGGCTCACTAATGCCCTTGCGGTATTTATGGATTTGATGAATCGGATCTTCAGACCATATTTGGATCGGTTCGTAGTTGTGTTCATTGATGACATCTTGGTCTATTCAAGAGATGAGATCGAACATGCTGAACACTTGAGATTAGTGTTGCAAATTTTGCGGGATAAGCAGTTATATGCGAAGTTCAGTAAGTGTGAGTTCTGGTTAAGAGAGGTTAGCTTCTTGGGTCATGTGGTATCCATATCGGGTATTCGAGTTGACCCGAACAAAATCTCAGCCATACTTAACTGGAAACCTCCGAGAAATGTTACTGAGGTTCGGAGCTTTTTGGGACTCGCCGGTTATTACCGACGATTTGTCAAAGGTTTCTCGATGATAGCCACACCAATGACGAAGCTACTTCAAAAGGATGCTAAGTTCGAATGGACGGAGAAATGTCAGAAAGGCTTCGATCAACTGAAAACTCATTTGACTGAAGCTCCAATTTTAGTGCAACCCGAATCAGGCAAAGAGTTTGTCATTTATAGTGACGCATCCCTACTCGGGTTGGGTTGCGTATTGAAGCAAGAAGGTCGAGTTGTGGCCTATGCGTCGAGACAATTGAAGCCACACGAGAGAAATTATCCAACCCATGATCTCGAACTAGCCGCCATCGTATTCGCCTTGAAAATATGGCGACATTATTTGTTTGGCGAAAAGTGCCATGTATTTTCGGATCACAAAAGTCTCAAATATTTGATGACTCAAAGAGACTTAAATCTGCGACAAAGACGTTGGCTTGAGTTGTTGAAAGATTACGAACTTGTCATTGATTACCACCCGGGAAAGGCTAATGTGGTTGCGGACGCCTTAAGCCGGAAATCGCTGTTTGCTTTACGAGCGATGAATGTGCACTTGTCTGTTCTACCCGACAATGTGTTAGTAGCTGAATTAAAGGCCAAACCATCATTGATTCATCAAATTCGTGAAGCTCAGAAAGTCGACGATGAATTGGTTGCAAAATGGGCTGAATGTATTCCGAATATGGAATCCGAATTTCAAATTGATGATGACGATTGTTTGAGGTTCAGAAGTCGGTTGTGTGTTCCAAGAAATTCAGAACTCATTTCGATGATTCTGAACGAAGCTCATTGTAGCCGAATGTCAATTCACCCGGGGAGTACGAAAATGTACAACGATTTGAAACGTCAGTTTTGGTGGCATGGTATGAAACGAGACATCTCCGACTTTGTTTCGAGATGTTTAATATGTCAACAAGTGAAAGCAGAACATCAAGTACCTTCAGGATTACTTCAGCCGATCATGATACCCGAGTGGAAATGGGATCGAGTCACAATGGACTTTGTGTCCGGACTGCCATTGTCAGCAAGTAAGAAGGATGCGATTTGGGTTGTTGTTGATAGACTGACTAAGTCGGCTCACTTTATCCCCGTGCGTACGGATTTTTCATTGGATAAACTAGCCGAATTGTATGTTTCTCAGATTGTGAGATTACATGGAGTACCTATTTCTATCGTGTCGGATAGAGATCCGAGATTCACCTCACGATTTTGGAAGAAATTGCAAGAAGCTTTGGGTACCAAGCTGCATTTTAGCACCGCTTTTCATCCCCAAACCGATGGTCAATCTGAGCGGATAATTCAGGTACTCGAGGATATGCTGAGATGCTGCATCCTTGAGTTTAGTGGTTCATGGGAACGGTATTTACCTTTGATTGAATCTGCTTACAACAATAGTTTTCAATCAAGTATTAAAATGGCACCTTACGAGGCTTTGTACGGTCGTAAATGCTGTACACCATTGTTTTGGACTGAGCTCGGTGAAAGTAAAATTTTAGGAGTTGATTTGATTAAAGATGCCGAACAGAAAGTAAAGGTAATCCGTGAAAGTCTGAAGGCAGCCACAGATCGTCAGAAATCGTATGCGGACTTGAAACGAAAGGACATTGAATATCAGGTGGGAGATAAAGTGTTCCTTAAAGTTTCGCCTTGGAAAAAGGTACTCAGGTTTGGCCGTAAAGGCAAGTTGAGCCCGAGATTCATTGGGCCGTACGAAATCTCCGAACGAGTTGGTCCGGTTGCGTATAGATTGATTTTGCCCCCTGAGCTTGAAAAGATTCACGACGTCTTTCATGTTTCGATGCTTCGACGCTATCGATCTGATCCATCGCACATAATTAGCCCATCAGAGGTTGAAATTCAAGCCGATATGAGTTATGAAGAAGAACCGATGCGTATCCTAGATCGTGAAGTGAAGGAGTTGCGAAACAAAAGGGTTCCGTTAGTGAAGGTGTTATGGCTCAAACATGGGATCGAGGAAGCTACTTGGGAAACTGAGAGCTCGATGAAAGAACGATACCCAAACCTATTTACCGGTAAGATTTTCGGGGACGAAAATTTCTTAAGTGGGGGAGAGTTGTGACAGCCCTAATTCGACCCTAGTCGGAATGTGGTTTCGGGACCACAAAACCGAGTCATAAAATTTAGTTAAAATTTTATTTGCATATCTTATATGTGTGATAATACTTGTACAAAAATTTGATGTTTTAATTTTATATTAGGAATGTGAATTTTGCTTGAAAGGATCTAGTTGAAAGACTTGGAAAATTATGATAGGTAAATAAGTAAGGACCAAATAGTATTAAAGTGGGAAAGTGTTGTCCTTGCATGTCAAATTAGCCAAACTAAAGCATAGTGGCCGGCCATGCTATGGGTGGAAACATGTCTCCAACATGTTATGCTAGTGATGTATGTTAAGAAAAATAAAATAATGAGCATGGTGATGAAAAAATAATAATATGGTCTCATCCATGCCCCCTTGTTGCCGTGAATTGAAGAAAGAAAACAAAAAAAAAAGTGTTCATTCTTGAACATCTTTGGCCGAATAGAGGAAAGAAAGGAAGGGGAAAAGCTTGAGAAAATCGGCTATGGTGGTTTGCTAGACTAAGGTATGTTTGATGTTGTCCTTGAGATGCATGCATGTTTTAGTAATTGACTTGAGTTCTAAATAGCCCATGTTCAAATCTTGAATCTTGTTGGTAACATGAGCAATCGGTCATGAGAAAGTGTTCAAGAAATGGTTGTTGTTCATGTTATTTGGATGAGAAATGGTGAGTTTTGTTGTTTCATGTTAAAGTTAGGTGAATGATGATAGAGGAGTGTTTGAACTATAAAAAGAATCGGCTACCTTGTTATGAGCTAGGGCCGAATGTGAGTTTGGTTGTGTTTGAATATTACATGCTTGGTAGAATGGTGGATGAAGGTGCCGAATGTATGTTGGATTGATAGAGTCTCCAAATTGATTTTTATGTGTGTATGCATGACCGAATATACGTGGTCACATGAGTAAGGAAATGAGTTATTTGATATGTGGTAAAAGTTAAGTACTAAATCGAAGGTTGCTAAAATTGCCATTTCTTTAGCCGAATATGTGTTTGATCAATGAAGGAATTGTTGAAGAATATAGGTGAACCTGGTGAGAGTATTCGGCTTAGTGTATAAATGATATAAAGATTTTAGGAAATTGTTTTGGTTAGGTGTATGTATGATTAAGTATATTCGGCAATATACTTAAAGTGGGTACATGATATTACATTATAATTATTGAGCTTAAGTATATGGATATGTGTATATGTGGTCATATAATGACATTTTGGTTTGAAAATTTAATGATATGTGATTGCCGAATGTGATAAATAAATTCATGTTATTGGGTTAAATATTGAATACTCTTATTTGTATTATTTAAGCTCAAGAACCTAAAGGAGAGGCGTCCAACAAGGGGAAATCGAAGGTCATCGAGTAGCCGACTCGGAATTATTTTACCCAACACAAGTAAGTCATTAAGCATATCTTTGGTATTGATTTAAATGATCGTAATACCTATACCATTGGGTTTAATGAGATGAAATGTATACAAATGTATATGTAAGTAGAGATGAAATTTGTCGAATGTAAAAAGGAAGTGAAGCCTATAGAGTGGCTGGTTTTCGGCACTAAGTGTGCGGGCAATAAGTGTTCACGGTCATGAGATTGGCACTAAGTGTGCGGGTTTAAATTGTACAGCACTAAGTGTGCGAGTTTAAAGTATATGGCACTAAGTGTGCGCGGTTGATTATTAAGCACTATGTGTGCGAACCCAATATATATTTTCTATAAATTATTTACATGAAGGGTGCGACTTTACCGAGTTGATTTTGGACAGCGGAAAAGGTAAGTGTGCGAACTTGAAATGCATGGCACTAAGTGTGTGAGTTTAAAGTGCATGGCACTAAGTGTGCGTGGTTGATTACTAAACATTATGCGTGCAACCCTATATATATTTTCTATAAATTATTTATATGAAGGGTGCGACTTTACCGAGTCAATTTTGGACAGCGGAAAAGGTAAGTACCTTGAGTTCATGGCTAATAGGCGCTATGTTTATATTTGGAGTTGAGCTTGGTAAGTTTTGAACCTATGTGACGATTATAGTTGAAGTCATGTACATAAGGTTCATTGTGGAATAGGTGAAAGTTCGTTTAATTGTATGATTATAACGAAAATAAAATGATGTATGAAAGGTCAATGTAGGACTTGGTATGAGATTGAACCATAGGGTTTAAGGAACTATGGTATAGTTCGGTATGGATGGAGTACTTAACCTCATTTCATTGTTTCCTGTTGTGATAATTTTATTAATGGATGGTTGTGGAATGCTTATGGCTTACTGAGTTATATACTCATTCGGTGTTTGCTTGTCACCTATTCTAGGTTTCTTGGACTCGTCTCTTTTTGCGTGATCGTGCCGTCGTCGAAGTCATCACACCGGCTAGCAACCTTTGGTATTTTCTTCTTAGTTGGTCTAGGAGAACATTTCGGCATGTATAGGCTAATATGTTTTGTTGAAATTTGGTATGTAAACTTTTAGCCATGCGAAAATGGCATAATGTTCGGTTGAATTTGGTTCTAATGTTGGGTCGTAAGTCTTGGTAATACAATTTTTATGCCATATGTCATGGCTGATTAATTTTGGTGTTAAGATTCATGATACGGCAATAGCGTAGTAGGGAGATGTTTGACAATGATTAGCCTTTGGTATGGCTAGTCATGATTATAATTTTGTGATATGTATGATGAATTACTAGTTAGATCAATGAGAAATCACGAAATGGACATAGTTGCTTCAGTAACAGATGCTGGCAGCAGCAGTGACGTGGGATTGAAAAATTACAAAAATTAGTAGGAATGGTATTAAATAGTGAATAAATTATGTAATCGAAGTTCGATGAGTCTATTTCATATAGAAGTAACGAAAGGATCATATGGACAGTATGTTAAGAGATAATCAGGTTCTCGTGGGACAGGACCAGAACAGTTTCTGGATTCCCTGCTCCGACTTTGGAAATTCATTATAAATTAACCAGAGATAATTAGGAGCCATGCCATATATGTATAGATTCCTCTCTGAGTCTAGTTTCTATAGAAACAAACGGCATCAGTATTAAAGCTCTGTACAGGGAGATATCTAGGTCGTAATGCACAAAGGTCAGTGTAGTCGACCCCAGTAACATGGGAGACTTTGACTAATAAACTGTACTAATTGGCCCGACCAAAAATTCTAGAAAAAAATATGTAGATGGGCATATGAGTCTAGTTTCAGGGAAAATTCACGGAACTGGATTTCGAGTTCCAGAACTCAAGATATGATTTTTAAAGCGACTAGCATGCAGATTGGCAGCTTGTCTGGAAAAATTTTAATAAGTGGTTTGAAGTCTGTTAACACCTCGTGTTCGACTCCGGCGACTGTCTCGGGTTCGGGGTGTTACATATACTTTTTTTTATATCAAAATATTTGAAAAACTAGAGCTAACAGGTAAGATGATTAATAGATCATGTTTGAATCATGGATTGTTTGTAATGGATTGAGTGAGTTTTATGCAGGTCATATGTGTACCTATTTGTATTTATGAATTAAGATATAGGTTTGGGCACAAAATAAACTTTCAAACTTGTGATGTTTGACCATCTGGATAAAAGTGTCAATACCAAGGACCAAGGTATCGATACTTGACCAAATGAATAGTATTTTCAAATTTGTAGAATGCCAAAACAGTATCGATACTAATTATAATATCGATTCCTACCATAAAAGTATCAGTATTTATTCCTATGGTATCGATACCTAGTTTCAAAGTTTTAAAAATTTATAGTTTAGTCCTTTTTCATACCCTTCATTTGTAATAATTAATGTGAGTATTAATATGATCATTCAATGTTTTAAATTGCATGTAATTGCTTCGAAATTATTCGTAGCATCTCGTAGCTGGAGTCCAACGATCGGACCGGGTAAGGGGTGTTACACGTCCAATGACCTTATCATAAGTGTGTTACCCTTATAGGATATCCTTAATCTCTTTGGGATAATATTTGTTCTCCAAATATGATCTTATTTTATCTTGGTAACCATTAAATCTTCCTTCATGAAAAGTCAGTTGCTATCAAATAGTAATCAAGTCATTCATCTCAAAGATGAATAACTTATGATCACATTTACTTTTCATCAACCATGTAATGTCAATGAGAGGATATCATTTACCCATGTCTCAGGCTATAAATTTCACTGTTGTGAATAACGCTATATACTGCAAAAGTCGTATACCCAACTCACCAACTTTCGGTTCCTTATCTATCCGAACTAAGGCTTTTACTTACATCAAATTATACAAGTTACACATACATAGTCCGTCATTCACTCAATATTTAGGAATGCCACACTATGAATGCCTCTAGTGAATAAAACCATAAATGGATTCAGGATCTATTTTGCTTGGGTCCAATCTGATGTATTATCAGTTCAGTCAGTCACATCTATGTCTCTATCTTCTGGGAGTCATCCGCTCCGATACCCAAGATAGAACATCTCCCCAATTAATATTGATAGACGACATATTAGTCTTTCAATCAGTTTTCTCATTTCTGATTAGTCTAAGGACATGTTTAGGTACTTCTACTAATACAAGTTGCCTTTTGTATTATGATCCGACCACGTAATACTGCTTAATATCAGTTTAAACATTTAGACAACCAATGAGCAATATCTACTTTCATTTTTCTTTGCGTGCAAAAATCAAATGAGGACAATAATATAAAGTATATTGATGTAATCAATGAATTTTTTTATTAACTAATTTGTTTCAAAAATTACAAGTGTACCTAGACAAAAATACTACACTTAAGCCACCAGATCCAACATTTATAACATAGCTACAAAAGATATTTAACGTTTCAAAGGTTGTTTTATTCATATATAAATTTGGTTTGTTAGAACTCTTGGAAGAGTCCAATTCCCACATCTGTAAAGAACATTTTCGCAATGTTCTTCTTGTTCATTGACAATGTTATTGGAGGTTTATTTAGACTTTTAGGATTGATTGAAGGTAAAACTTGTAGAAAAATTGGTTCTCCTAAAGAAATGAAACATATTTTTGTTTTTGTATTTCCTATAGGGGGTTCTACTATCAAAATTTTTAGATTACAAAAATTACTTGGAGGGATACTTTGTCCTTCACACGCCTAACCCATGTCTACTTGAACTGTGTATCAATACTTAACAAAATTAATAATATATTAATAAAGACAGTTAAACCAAAACTCAAAAATATTGAAAACAAATTTGAAGATTTCTAAAATTTAGAATTACATTTTCTTCCTTGATTTTGATACCAATATTTGAAAATATTAATTTTTAATTAGTTTAATTTTTTAACACATGTTTGACAATCTAAAATAAACAATATGTTAGAATTTTTTTCTATAAAAAAGTGTAAAAAATAATAAATACATAACAGCTACCTATCATTTATTGAGGAATATTTTCAATTACTTCATTTTTATTTTATTTAATTTAATATTATATATTCTATAAAAACTTTACGTTTAAAATTTGATTTTTGTTTATAATAAAGTAAAATGTTTAAAAATTAATGATAAAATGTAGAATATATATATTTCTATAATTTAAAATCTATATTTATCAAACAATCTAATTATATTCAATAATTAATTTTAAGTAGCATATCAAACAATTTTATAAATTAAATTCATTACTTAAATTTTCAATACTTAATTTTTGAACACTTATTTTTTCAACATTTAGTTTTTCAATTTATCAAACAACACCTTAGAAAATTCAAAATCATTTGAATCTGTTAGGGCTCCCTTGGCTCGATTTGAGCCGGAATTCGAAAAAAAATTAAAATTTAATTTTTGCTTAGAATAAGATAAAATATTTAAAAATTAAAGATAAAATGAATAATGTTTCTTTTTTTATAATTCAAAATATCTATTTATCAAACAATTTAATTGTATTCAGTAATAAATTTTAACAAATATAACAAATAGTTTTGTAACTGAATTGAATACATTAAAAAATTTAAATTATTTGAATTCATTAAAACTCGTCTAACTTGAATTGAATTCAAACCTAAAAAAAATACGAGTCTAAAAATATCCAAACCCAAAAAAAATTCCTCGAAAAATCCGAACCCGCGGAACCCACGGTTTGCGACGTCTAATATTATTAAAAGTTTTAAGTAGTGATTTAAAAGATTTCATAAAAGAAGATAGCATTATATTTTCTCATAACTTCCACCTCCATTTTAAAGATAATTAAATGTGTAATAATCATTTGAAAAAATCAAATCAAAATTTAGAAATCCTAAAAAGGAGTTTGGTAATTAATTAAGAAACGGCAGTTCTTTAAATAAAAGAGAGAGAGGACCTATTAAATGTAATATTAATATTAATAGCTTTATTAAATACCAAGGAGCTGCTGTTACGGCACCCATTCAGGCATTTCTTTGCAATTAATTCCCACTTTTCTTTTCCTTCGGTCAAAGGCCTTTTATTTTCATCTAAATATGTTCTTATTATATCAAATCAAATCCTTGTATAAACCCTAAACTACCCTTCGGACAACACTCAAATGGTTACAAAATGAGGGTGTATTTTGTCTTTCCCAAGTGAGATAGGGTTGTTTTCCTTAAAAAATTTTCTCAACATCATCACCACAAGAAAATTATATTTCAAAATTAAGAGATATAATATTCAAATTTTAGATTTTATTATAATGAAGGAAATAATAATAGTAATAAATTCTAGTTTTATTTTTGGGTTATAATCTTAAGCTTTCTTCCTTAATATCATTTCAATTTGCATTTTTCCATTCTTTGTCTCTCATTCCTAAGGTAAGCTTTTGATTTTTTTTTAAATTTATTTTGCTTATTTTTTTTAAAGAAAAAAAAACCTCTGTCCTCTGTTACTTCTTCATCTGGGATTTTCTCTATTCTTTATTCATTATTTAATTTATATAAAACCATTAATACTTTAATGGACAACATAAAAATATAAACATTTAATAAAGTAATGAAACAGTGCTTTTCATTTTATATTAGTATTTTATACTCCATGAAGAAAGGAGCAACCAAAAGAGTCCTTTTTTTCTTTTCTTTTTTTTTGTTTTTGTCTTTCGATTTGAAATTCAAGGTTAATATTTTAATGGGGTCTTTAAACAAAGGTGAGGTTTTCCATTTTTCTTGGGTTTGAAGCTTTTTCTCTCTTTTATTTTCATTTTGTTGTTTGGTGGAAGGACACCATTGTATCATTACAACTTTGGGAATTTTAAGCCTTTTTCTTTATTTTTGTTTTTAATTATGTTGTGGAACGATGAGGGGTGCAGCATTGTATTAGTACACCTTTTGGAGTTTTATTTTGTTCTAGATTGATGGAAGGGCGCCATTGTTCTGGGATTACAAGCCTTTTTCTTTCTTTCATTTTGTTCTCAACTGATGAAAGGTGCCCCACTGCATTAGTACACTTTTTCGGGTTTCTAAGTATTATTTTTCAGTTTTCTATGGAAGCTGTACCATTTTTACATTAGTACACTTTGGACTCTCAAATTTTATTTTATTATTTTGGTCTTAATGGGAGGGCACCTTTGTATTGTATTGTATCAGTAACCCATAGAACTAAATAATAGGTATTGTCAGATAAAAGAAACTTCAAACTTGGTTGATTATGCATGACATTCATATTTATATTATTTTGTAATATATGTAGGTAGTATATCTGTTAAGTAACCATGAGATACGAGCGTATCTCTAGAATGTCAGGGGCAAATGTTATAGACTATCATAGGCCTGTAAACTCTAGGTTCTGAAAAGAAGAAAGAGAGAAGAAACATACTTTTATTTTAATTGGTTTCTTTGAGTTTTTATTGTTTGGTGATCTCAAAGGCTGTCTCCTTTTTATTATGGAGAAAAGGCCTGAAACTTTTTGATGTTGTGTTATTTCTTTATTGCTGTTAATTCAAGTTACTCTGAAAGTAAATTCATGACCCTGATAGCTATGTTCCAACTTTTGCTTTTCTTGGACTTTGAATATCTCCCTTGTTACTGGGAGTTATTACATCAATTGAGGTTGTTGACCTTATCAATAAGGTGCTGTGCTCTCCTACTTTTTTTTATTGTTATGTTTCAGTTCTGATATTGACATTGATATCCCTTGCTGAATTATTATTTAATGAGGTTTTCTGCTTGTGACTTGTGAGTACTCTGTTACTTGTTTACTTCTCTTTCAATATATTCCCTATCTTTGCCTTTTCTTTTTGCATTGTCTGCTTTTCTCTTCAGTCATCGGCTTTTCTTCTTGTTGTGCATGCTAGCCTTTATTTTCTTTTGGTTTTGGCTTGGTAGGGTTTCTTTTACTCTGACTTCATTCTAGTTGAACAGTGTTGTTTGTCTTTGGATTTTTTTTTCTTCACTTGCATTTAAGTCTATAGAGCAGTGATAAAACGACAGCTAATGGTTGATATTGTTGGTGGTTTGAACAGTGAAGGGTTTGTCAAGGGTGGAATACTTAAAAATAAAAGGAATATAGTCAATGGCGTCAACTTCATTCGCCAAGCAGACTCTTGTGCCTATGAAGGAACCAGTGTCTAGCTATACTCCATATCCACCTCCTCTTGCAAGATATGAAGATGTTGTAACTAGTCAAAAGCATTTCCTCGCCACTTTGGAGAAGCTCCATGCAACTATGGGAACAAAGTTTATGTAATTTTTCTTCTGAATGCTTTTTTTTCTTCTCTAAATTTACATATTAGTGTAGTTCCTGTTTTTCCCTGAGCAATATAGTTTGGTTTGATTTGGAGTAATATGGTAAAAAGATAGCCTTTCTATGTCCATATACGTGAACATCAGAACATGCATATGCTTACGTCTGATGTTACAATCTAGATCCCAGGCGCGTTTGTCTTGCGTTTATGCTATGGCCATTTTATATATTATGGTCATATCCCCATCCATGTGTGTGTCAAACTGGTACTTGATGAAAAATGAGAGTTGGAGCAACTTAGGCCCGCTTTCATATTATTGATTAGGCTAATATAACGGTGTTAGGAATAAGACCCGCAAGTATCATCCAGGATTTAGTTTTCAAATTATATTGTTTCATAGGCTGCTTTCTTTGTTTAGAATTTACGAACAGTTGTGTATATTTTCTGGTTAAAGACAGTGAATAGAAAAAATCTGTAGATGTTATGTTGATGCTTGGGAAGTTCTTAGGTGGGCAGTTGAGTAATAATTATGGCAATAAAAAGAATTTAGTTGAATACATGCATATCCTAGATTTTATTTATTGGTTTTTCTTTCTTGGATGCTTCTTTATGATGTCAAGTTATGATTAAATCTTCTATTCTGAAGGTCCTGAGTTTGTCAAGTTTTTGGAAATCTCAAGTGGGCAGGGGTAGTTGATATATAACCTGACTTCTCATTTTATTCTATGTCAAGATTTTATGTTTATCATGCTTATCTGCTCACTCGAAAACTATGGTACGGTCTAGCAACATATAATCTTGTTTTTGGAGATCTAAAGTAGGCAGTGTGTAGACTGTAGTTGATACATAACCATGATTGCCTCATTTTCTTCCACGTCATGAATTTATGTTAATTATTCTTATCTGTTCACTTGAAAACTATGATACATCTAGCAACATATTATTTTGTTTTTGCTGTAGAAACAGGGTGATACTTGCTATATTCTTTGAATTGCAATTTTATCTTCTGCTGTTTTTATGTATCATGCTTTCTGGTCTTTTTGAGACCTTCACGTGGTTGTATTCAGTTTCCGAATGTCTTCACTGAAATTGATTATCTCCATCTGCACTTACTTACCACATATAGTTCTTTCATTTTCTGATTGAATACATACTTTGTTGGCCTGAGCAAAGTAGAACCATGTTTGCCTTTTGAGACCAAGCTGCTGGAATTACCTCCTTTTACCATATTTCTAATAATTGTACTTGTCAACCTAAATTTTTAATAATTTCTTTGCCTTCTTGACTTTGATGTAGGATCCCCATCATAGGAGGAAAGGAGTTGGATTTGCACAAACTTTTCGTGGAGGTAACGTCGCGTGGTGGAATTGAGAAGGTAATATTAAACTATGTACTCCTAGTTGTCTGAGTTTCTACTCCTATCAATTAACATCATTGGAAGCCTCATTGTGGTTAATGAATTTCATTTATGTTCAATGCGGCCGCCTGAATTATTCTTGTTTCCATTCATACATGAGATGCTTTCATAAAGCTTCTGGACTTACATTACTCTGTTTATGAAATGACGACCTTTGAAGATGGCAGAAGAAATTAAAGATTTGTCTATAGATATCTCTTATTTTTACGTCTTCAAATGCAAAAGTGAGTGCCACGAATGTCTATGAATTCTGCAATCTTCCTTGAGAATCACTAGGGATTCGAGTAGCACTAGGAACTAGAAATTGATCTCTCGAGGGCTCAATAACATTGCGGAGATTGCATATTGGTGTTGGTTACTTCAATTATTATCGAATCATGTTTGAGTTAAAAAACGAACTATGTAGTTTGATGCTACTACTTCATATCCAGTTCAAACTAGGTGGCCCTATTGATTTCTGCTAACTTAGACTTGGGGATGAGCTATGTACACTAATATTCAAATAATCATGTTTTAAACGGATCTTGTAGATTGTAAGAGAGCGGAGATGGAAGGAAGTGACTGCTGTTTTCAACTTCCCCTCCACTGCTACAAATGCATCGTTTGTGCTGCGGAAGTACTATGTTTCTCTGCTTCATCACTATGAACAAATCTACTTCTTTAAAGCCCGCGGTTGGATCCCTGTTCCTTCTGGTATGCAAGTCGAGGACTCAAACTCTTCTTTGAATAAATATCAGAGCATTGCTCCTAATGGTAAAGGATAATTCATATATGCAGATCCTCTTCGAAACCAACTACTACAGCAGACCCCTACTCAAGGTGCAGTGCGGCCAGCCACAGATATTCATTCAGCTGCTGTCCAGCAGCCAAGAATAAATATTACCGAGTCGCCTGCAGGTGCCTTAAAACTTTTCTATAATGAATGAAACTGTCTTTATGCTTTCACCTGTTAAGTTGTCAGTCATTCTCCTTGATCTCCCCCTCTTCCATTTTCGCCTGCAAACCATTCTAAACCTCTATAGCTTAACTTGGTTTGAATCTCAGTTACTGAGTTTCTAAAGTTTCACGAGTTTGGTCAATTATAGTCGTGTGTTTTTGTTGGTACTGCAGTAAGGCCAACATCGACAGCAGGCACTCCTGTGGTTGGGGTCATTGATGGGAAATTTGAGAGTGGCTATCTTGTTACTGTCACCATTGGCTCAGAGAAGTTAAAAGGTGTCCTCTACCAGGCTCCTCAGGGTGCAGCACACCAAGAGCCACATCAGTATGGCGTATTTGCTGGCAAGAGTGACAGCGCTCATGCTTCATCAGGGCTGCAACGTCGGAGGCGCCGGAAGAAATCTGAGATAAAACGGAGGGATCCTGCTCATCCAAAACCTAACAGGAGTGGGTATAATTTCTTTTTTGCTGAGCAACACGCAAGGCTGAAACCACTTCACCCTGGAAAGGACAGAGAGATTAGTAGAATGATTGGTGAATTATGGAACAACTTAACTGAATCAGAAAAAACAGTAAGAGCCGTAAATTATTCCATAATTCATTAACTGAACATGTTTTATAACTATTTTCTCTTTTATAGTATGTTCTTAAGTTTTTACTTGGACTTTTGTCATTGCTCAGGTCTATCAGGACAAAGCGCTCAAAGACAAAGAAAGATATAGGATTGAGATGGAGGATTACAGGGAAAGATTAAGGACAGGTCAAATTATCAGTGATGCAGTGCCCCTACAGCAACGGCTTCCGGAACCAGATGTAGAAATGACAGAAGCAAATATGAGGCTTGATGGAGCTGAAGGTGGCTATTCTCAAACACTGGAACATGATAGCAGCTCCGGTGGAAGTGATTTCGAAGATGCTAAAACTGCAGATAACGATTTAGATATGGAAGAATCTCCGGTTGTAGGGGTAGGCGGTGAATCTATGAATGAAGATGTGGAGATTTCAGGTGAGCTAATGATTGAAAAGTTCAGCATTGAGGGTGAAGAAAACTTGGGGAATGCCTTGTCAGAGGCAAACAAAGAACCAATGCATAGTGAAGAACACTAAAAAATCTGCTAGGGTTAACATAAACATCCCGGCCGTGAAGTAAGTTTTTATTTAGTTGCTTCCTTTCTATCTGTAAAAAGTTAGTTTTACTGTTAGCGGAAGGTTTTGTTTCCTAGGATGGGATGAAGGCAAGTTAGTTTTACTGTTAGCGGAAGGTTTTGTTTCCTAGGATGGGATGAAGGCAAGATTTTTTTTTACTGGCTTGGGTAAGTGTTGTGGTGGAGAAATCCCAACACCTGCAAAAAACAATCTCCCAACTAGCTTATTGTGTCAATGGAGGGCTCATTTGTAGACTATAGTTGACAACAAAGTGTAGAAATGCATGAAGAGAAAAGTTCTTTTTAATGCGTAGATATATGAATTTCATTCATGCCCTTGGATTTGCTTGATTTTGATACAATTGTTGAGCAGACTAAACCAATCTTTCTAAGATTTTGATACAACTCTGTATAAGGGTATCCGACATGAATATGTTCAATTTTTTTCTTAAGATCTATTTGGAGGATCCTTGGTCATGTCTATCCAAGTTTGAATATGCATGTTTAGGAATTAACATGAATGCATAACTTGCTGGATTCTGTCAGCTTCTTACAACAAAATATCTCTATTCCAAACAGTTGAAAAACTCAACAAAAGTTTAAAGTCTAATATATGATTCTCCCTCAATGTAAAAAAGTTGTACAATCTAATAACATTAATTGCATAATTGATCATAAATGAGAACTAAACCTAAAAGAAAGTAAATGAAAAAAAAAAGAAAAAGAAAAAAAAAGTGAGGAAATGAACCAAAATAGTTGGCCTGTTCTATTGGATAAAAAAAGTTTGATTAAATATGAGCATGTGGAAGTAAGATGATACAAATATGCTAGGACAAAGATGAATAATATAAGAAAATGTCAGGAGTCAGAGACCGAAAGAGCATCCCAGATCATATCCATGTCCAAGGAAGGCATTCTACTTAACTGTACAGCATCTACATCTGATGATACACTCTCCTGAGTTTTCTTACTAATCTCATTCACTTCAGATCCTGCCTTGTTCTTGACCTCAAATTGCCACTCTCTTTTCTCAGTGTTCTGGTTTAAATCTTGGACTTTTGCCGATGTCAACGATGGATCATTGGACTTCTTGTTGCCAGCAATGCCTTGTGAAATTGATTGCAACTTGGCTTCAAGAAGCGCAGCAGTGTTCCCATTCAAAGAATTGGCCTTGAGTTGATGCTTAAGATCTGGAAAATTCAAATGTGCATATTCTCCACGCAGCATGTATGCTGCTGTATCGTATGCCATTGCCGCTTCTTCTGCAGTGTCGAAAGTCCCTAACCAAACCCTTGTCCGATTTCTCGGCAGCAGTATCTCGGCAACCCATTTTCCCCAATGTCTCTGCCTTACCCCTCTGAACAGCTTTCCAGGGGATGATGAACCCTTTTGATGCTGGTTCTGCAACCTGCGTCCACTGTACTTCATAGGTTGAGTCTTGGTAGTGCTAAGCCAGTAGTCACTAAAACCTTTGGATTGATAACTTGTCAAACTCTGGTTCATTCTAAGCCATTCATCCCCCATTTGAGACTGAACCTCACCAAGTTGAGGCATTTGGAATGAAGGGTTTTGACACAAGGTCGATCCAGGTTCACCCTTTTTCCCCATGAAACCAATGGCTCGTCTGCTCGGATCTAACATGCCAGGTTCCTGCAGAAACAAGGTTAAGTTGGGGAATTTCGATGTTGTAGAGGGAGAAGGTGGTTCAGAAACTTGAGCTTGGTTTAGTTTCGGAAAGGTCTCCAAGAAGTTCAATGGCATAAAACCATCCTTGACCTCAGAAACAAGACCACCATGAGGGGGGACAGAGCTGAACCCTGAAACAAACAAGCTGGAATGATGTTCATTCAAAATATCTTGTCTGAGAATTCCAGGGATGTTTTTTAACAAATTGGCTCCTAGAGACTCCTCAGGTGAAGAACTGGAATTGAGCCTATCAGGTGAAGGAGATGATGATGATGATGAAGGTGGTGACTTGCTTAAAGCGCCCCAAATGATAGGACCTTTTGGCGTGCCATAAATATAAGAAGGCCACTCCTTGTTCATCAAAGTTTCTGTTTTGGGAAATTGATTCTCCACGCTCATAATTTTTGGCCGAAAACAGAACAAAATTTAGGAGATGTATATAGAAATGATGCAACTGAAAGTACAATACTTTATATATTAAGCTTCTGATAAAGCCTTACTATAATAATAATAAATTAAGGGAACCTACTTTATCTATGTATATATACTGGTATATTAAAATTTTAGCCTTTCAATAGAAACAAATGCTTTTCTTTCAATTGAAACAGTTGTTTGCCACGTGCAAGCAATTATCTTTCTTTTCCTTTTTTTCTTATTTGATGAAGAGAGAAGAAAACAGAAAGAAAGAATGGGAAACATAAACTATCAAGTATTTCAAAATAAACCAATCAAAAACTTGCAGATGAGTTTTTCATTTGTTAACTGTGAAAGTGATGTAGGGTTCTTAGGCAGGTGACTATTGCATGTCCCATGAAAATGACTGTTAAGAACCTCAAACTCCTTTATTTCCATCCATGGCATTCTTGTTTAGACAATGGCCATGTGCTTTTCTCAAACACTCACATGACTGCTTCCTTCCCTTTTACTTTCTAACCGTAATTTTAAATGATAGTTACACTTTACGAGATTTAAATTGCAATTACATCTATGCTTTCAATCTCACCTTAATTCAGATGTAATAAATCCTATCATGCTACATGTCATCAACAACGAAGAAACTTCAAATTTAGAACTCATCATGTCCAATCTAAAATTTTAGATTTGGGTTGGACCCGACTCGAAAAGTAGATTTAAAATTTTGCTTAAATTTAATTTAAATAAAAAATATTAAACTCGAACTCAACCTGACCTGCCAGTATTATTTTTTATATAAAAGTAAATTTAAAAAATATAATATATCAAATACACTAAAAATATTAAAATAAATATTTCTCAATAAATTAAAAATATATTAAAAAATCTTTATGCTTAAATAACATTAAGATAATTACAACTTAACAAGCAAATGCCTCCAAAATAGTAGCAAAATTAATAATAAAACAAGTGTTATATAATATCCAAATAATAACAATAATATAATAGCAAAATGACAGTAAAATAACATCAAAATGATAGCAAACAACAACAAAACAACAGTGAAAAAATAGGTAAATTTGGGTCGGGCAAAGTAAAAAAAAATCTTACTCGAGACTTGGTCCGTTTAGAAAACATATCTTATTTGTTACCCAAACTTATTTTTCGGGCCTATAGTTTTGGTCAAACCCTATAGCATTTCAGGCAGACCTTTGGGCGTGGGTTAAGTCGGCCATTGACCAAGTCTAGTTCAAATTGTAAAAGGTCCACTTAGGATAGTTTTCGTATTTTAACAAAGTTTGATATTTAATGGAGGGTTAAAATATGTCATAAGTCCTTGTATTTTTCAAAATTTAGAATTTAGTACCTATACTATTATTTTGAGAAACTTAATCCCTTTATTTTTCAAATTTCAAAATTTAGATCTAACTGTTAATAGTGTTAAAATAGCTTTGTTAAATTTAGGTTCATCACATCACAATGTCATTGTTTTAGTTTCATGATTATCAAGTGAGTATTTTTTTTAATTCGAAATGCCATATCAACAAATTTAAAAAAAAATTAACAATGTTAACCGTTCAACCTGAATTTTGAAATATGAAAAGTAAATGGACTAACTCCTAGAAATAAAAGTATAGAGACTAAATTCTAAATTTTTTGAGATTACATGAACTTACGACATATTTTAACGTTAATAGAATAATTAAAAAAAATATTAGCTCTTAATGTTTATATATATATATATATATTGTCATTTTGACTTCTTCTTTTTTTATCAATTTCAACATCAACCTTTAATTTTTTAGTCAAATTACTATTTTTGGAAAAAAAAAGTTAACTAAACTATTAAAAATTTTGAAGAAATTGACGTGATCGATAGTCCACATGGCTATCCATGTGCACTTTATTCTTGACATGAATAATTTAAAAAAAATTGAATTTTTTTTGAATTTATTAATAACTTCTATATATTTTTTATTAAGTACACGTAAATTACCATACAAATTATCATATTAGCACCATAAAATTTTAACCATGCAGTCAAATTTCCATAAAAAATAACAATTTAACTAAATTTTGAAGGATGATGACCAATGTGATAAAAAAAGAATTAGGGTTAAAGTGACAAAAATGATAAATATTAAGAACTAAATTTAATATTTATAAAGTTATAACCCAACCGTTGATAGCATTAGTATTTGTCATCAAAGTTTATTTACTACTAAATATGTTTACTTCATAATGATTTAACAAAAACAAATATTACTAAAAAAATAAAACTAAAAGAATTTAGTAATTTTTATCATTCTAAGTTTAAAAATTAAATATTAAACATTATTGAAATACAAAAATTAATAGCAGTCCCCTAAATTCACAACCTTAATCTCATATTGGTTTAGGTATTTTATTTTTATCTATTTTATAAGTTATATTTAAAGTTTGTAACAACGTGTTCTCCGACAATATTATAACTGCTATTTGAATCACTGCATCTTACACATATAGTCTATACGGATTGATAGAATTAGGTTAACCTAATTCATAACTGTTATTTAATGTCCTTGTATTACATAATCCTTAGTTATGCCATTAATTAGTCATTTCCACGGTTTCATTGTCAATATTAACATCTAACTTTGAATTGAAACAAGACTTGTTCCAAAATTATGTTTTCCGATGAGGAAATCCTGGTTCATGAATGCTTTTCTTTTTATAAATCCAACCCATTAATTTATATATATATATATATAGAAGGCAAATTTATGAACAAAAAAGAATATGTTATTTGGTTTGAGATGAGCATGGAGGCACTTAAGCAGCTGTCATCAATTCCACCCTTCCCCCCTCCAAATTTAGAACCCCCTAATGATTAGAAATCTAATCTTATGAATAAGTGTGGAGTTGTGGTTAATCAATGCCACTTGGGATAACCATTTCCATGGAAAAGAGATTCCAATGAGTTATTTTCATTCACTTGAGGTCATAAATTTGATTAAACTATTTCAAAGCTTATTTAATAGTGCCAGCACATGGTGTTGGCCCTAACCTAAACGTAGCTTATTCCACTCTAATACTTGATTAATAAGAAGAAGCATGAACCCATGTTTCTTCAATCTCGCTTTTTGCTTTTGTTTTTCTTTATTCCTTCCAGTGTTTCGGGTCACAAAAACAAGAAAGCAAAATAGAATAAAAACTCATTGTCAGGACACATTACTGTTTGCTTTATTATGGCATGTGAAAACTGACTTGTTTAAAGCAGTGAAATGACAAATCATGATGTGTTTTTAATCACACTCTTTGTTTCTAATCTCTTCCAAAACCCTGCAGGCTCCTGTTTCCCAACCTGGAAGATAAGGATTTTGCCTCCTCCTCCTTCCCCTTCTTCACTTCACATATTCATTATCTAATGTTAATTCAATCTCATGGCTCAGTGTTTGTCTCCCTCCCTTTTGTTTGTGTCAGCACATCTCCGATTAATAAAATAAACCTCATGAAAATATATAAATATCAAACTTTACCAATAAAAATTGATCTAACGTACTTATTTAATAAAAAAATATTTTTACACATACAGAAGGCCACAATATGGGATAAAAGAGAAATATTGCGAATATTGACCTAAGAATGTTATAAAAGAAAAAGATTGCAAGAACCCAAGTTTTTGAGATGCTAGCTAATCTTAGTCACGGTTGTTTTGGTGTTGCTAATTATGTTCTAATTATATGTTGCAACATACAAGTTTTTTAATATTAATTTGTCATATAACAGATAGATAAGTCTATATAACTTGCTGGGATTGCCAACTCAAACAACAATTTTTTTTGATTTCAATGTTTAAAAAAAAAACATAATTAGCCCCAAAATAATAGAATAATTATTTTAGTATAAACAACAAAACAGTTAGAAATGTTGAGATTGATTACCTCTTAAAAATAATTTATGTATACATACAGGTGGGAGTGCATTGCATAATCAACAGATCCAATCTTTTTTTTTTTTGTGCAAATTTGGTGAATATTCTTTTCTACACCTGTGATTTGATGTATGAAAGAGAGAGAAGTTTTGTCCTTTGTTGACAGTTTGTGGGATGTTGGCATCTCAACCTTCCCAGCTAACCTCAAAAACGTTTTAGTTAAAACTATGATGACATTACCAATGAACTATTTGCTCTTTTTGTGGGGCTTAGCTTACACCATGAATAACACAAAGTAATGCTACCTAGCATTTTGACTAAACAACTACCCTTTTGCTTTTATAATTATAGTTTTCTTTTCCTCATGGTATTAACATTAAAGAAAAATGGTGGAGGAGTTTGATCCCGTAGCAGAGAAAGCCACACCTAGTTTTCTTTGATCTAAGTTAAAGCAGCCCAGAGATGAATGATATTCCTTACATGATATCCACACAAAGTTTGATAAAGAAAAAATGTATACAAAAAGGTGAAATAAAACAAGAGCAACAAAACGGAATCCTTCTTGTACAAATGATTCTCTCTTTCGTTTTTCAATCAACCTACTCTCTTTTTCATCTTTATTTTGGTTTTTAATACCTTGTCTAGGTAGGAAACAGAATCTCTCTCTCTCTTTATGTAACAATCCCTCCCTATATGCCTATCTACCAAAGCCTAAGAATATCATCTTCATTATTTTTTTTATATCAGTTATTTTAATTAATAATTATAAATTAAATTATAATATGATTGAAAGTAAATTTTTTCAAACTCGTATTTATATATAATATTACAACACCACAATCTCCTAACATTTTGAATAATTTTCATCTCCATATTTTAAAATAATTCCACTTTGGGTTAAAAACACATGAAAAACCTTTGGTTTTTTTTTTACTGGGACAACTCAATTTAACAATGTAAACAACAAGCCTTCTAGATAGATCATGTAACATGCATACACTCATCACTTTTTTTTTTTTTTCAAACATAAATCAAAATGTGACATATATACGTAGACAGGCAGCAAACCCTGGAAGAAGATACAATAGAAAATCTTATCTTGTCATTTGGAAAACTAAGTTGGTAGTTATCTCCTCATCATGACTTCCACCAATTCAAGCAACTTTAATTATCAAAATTAGGATTGGAACTGCACTTTTTAATACTTGTTTTTTCTTTAATACATCTTTCAGCTTAAGTGTACGAATATAATATATAAATATTTTTGAAAGAGTAAAAGTGTATGAATAATTAGAACTAAAATTAAATCAATATCGGGATTGAAATTAAAATATGTTTAAACTTTGATTAAAATATAGTATATATATAATTAAATTAAATACATTGTATCATATTTATATAATGTGATTTCATATTCATTAACAGAATTATGTATGTTTGTAAATGTTAAAAGAATTTATTAAATTGACCATTTTAGCGATCCATGATTATGATCATCATATTGATTAGTTTAATGATGGCCTGTAATAGACAAAAGTTAATGGGGATTCAGAAGATGTTGGAGGATGAAATTGAAACTAAAGAAAGAGCGGCAGACCATTTAGGCCATTCCATGTGTCAAAATGTTTGCGGTCCAGAATTGTTGACCACAATTTTATTTTATTCTATTACTATGAGATTCAATGAAGGTTTCATCACAAGGTTGGGATTTTTTCATGTAATTAAATAAAATTTAATACTAAACCAAAAATAGAAATGTTAATTTTAAATGTACAATTCCAAAACTCCCTTCCTAGCATTAATATAAAGTTATATAGATAATACATTATTTCTTGAAAAAGAAGAAATTAAGTGTGGCCATATTCAGTCCACTTGGTTATATATAAAAATCCTAGGATAAGTTTGTTTACTTCAACATTGTCTCTTCAAATTACAAAAGGGAAAAAAGGTTTCCTTCTAATAATATTATTCTTCCACATTATGCAATCCAACAACTCCATCTAAGGACACAACTGATTCATCACTTGTTTATGTCAACTTGTTCTTTTCCTATATTTTATTTTTGTCTTGTTTGATAATGACCAGACACTAACCTACAATCAAATTTGGTGGAGGAAAAACAAAAGTGAACGTCATTTAATGCTATAATTTCTTTCCTATGGTAGCTAAGAGGGAAGTTGATTCATAGTAAAACATTAAATTATGCCATTAATTCTTGTATTTTGTAAAAGTTATGAATTAATCTCTATGCTTTTATTTGGTCATTTTTAATTTTTGTACCATTAAGTAGTGGTGAAGTCAAAAAATTTTATTAGGGGAGACGAAATTAAATTGTAATTTTTACGATAGTAAAAATGTAATTTTTAAAGGATTAAATCAAAATACTTTCATTTTTAGGGGGTCAAAGTGTAATTTTACTTTTATTAATTGAACATTTTAAAAACTTTAAAGAGCCAAAATAGAACATTTTTCATTTTAGGGGGGGTCAGACCCCTACCAGTCCCCTTAGATTCGCCCCTGCTATTAAGATTTTAAAATTTCAGTCCTCATCAAACAATCATTATTAGATTCATTAAGTAAAGTTCTACTATTTTCAAAACTCGATGCACTAAACATATTATCATATGTATAATATCATGTCAGCTTATTATTTTCACATATTACTTATTAAAAATCCTGTTAATGGATTACTGGCTGTCATTTCCATTAAGACTGAAATTTCAAATTTTGAAAAATATAAGAAATTAAAATGATCCACTTGAAGAAAATAGACAAAATCGATAACTGTATGCATGGTACAAAACTAATTATTGAATTTAACCAAATAGATTTAATTATTACTATTTGGGTTGAGACTAAAATTTCAAAATTCAAAAAAATAAAAACTAAATCTGCAACTTTCTTAAAGTAGATAGAATAATAATAAAATTTAACGAAAAGAAATTA
This sequence comes from Gossypium hirsutum, assembly GCF_007990345.1. NCBI lineage: Eukaryota > Viridiplantae > Streptophyta > Magnoliopsida > Malvales > Malvaceae > Gossypium > Gossypium hirsutum. Next base: position 70,048,686 of record NC_053433.1, read on the forward strand.
CAACACAAAACTTATTTTTTTAGGTAATATATAAGACATTTTTAAAGGGTTTTATTTCAATAAGAATATTTTAATGTTATAAGGGATGTTGTAATAGGTTGTCTCATATGTTAGACTTTCATACGTAAAACATAAAAACAAATTAATTAATAAATTATAGATGGAGGGAATAATTTCTGATTTTTAAAAGGGGGCCGCAGAAAAGGGAAAAGAGAGAGGGTGAAGGCGCATGGGTTGAAATCCGGGATTATTTGTCTATTATTAGAAGTAGAAGATGAACGTGGTCGGAAAGCAGCGTGGGTGGCACGTCATTTTGATTTCAATATCCTTCCTCCTTGCTACTATTATCATCCCACCACTTCGCTAGTTTGGGATGATAAATTTTGAACCATTGTTTAAATTGAATATCGAAAAAGAAAATATCATATTTATTTTCCAATTATTAATGAAAGAAAAGGGAATACCGGTTGGTTAAATTAGACATATATATATATGTTAAAAAAAATTATTGGCTAAATTGGTCAATTTTTTAAAAATTTAGGGGAATAAATTATTTTTTGGAGAATGTGTGTGAAAATGCGTTTAACTAAACATGTTTTTTATCCAGTTGGTAGAAAAGCGCATTTAGTTGGACACCCTTTCTCTTTAAATTACAATTTTTGACTTTTTTAATATAATTAATTTCTTTGGTCAAATGGTTAAATACTAGTGGTTTTGTTATTGAAATCTATGTTTGATTTCTCTTCCACTCACATTTATACTTTTTATTTCATGTTGTTTTAAGCTTTTTCTTCTTTTAATTAATATTTTGAACATATTAGCTTCTTAGTTAAATGGTTTAATAATAATAATTCATTCTTAAGACCTAAGTTCAATTCTCCTTTTTTAAACACATTTATAATTTTTATTTTAGGTTGTTTGAAGCCTTTTTTAATTTTTAATTAAGAAATATATTGTTTTCAAAAATTTTATTTTTAATCCATCTTTTTAATTATACTTTTATTCATAAAATCAAATAATTATTACAAATATGATTATTTTAGTAAATATATTTTTTATATGTGTAATATTTATTTTTCAATCCATATTATAAGTGTAGTAAATTTAGTATTATTTATTTTTGTATGTGTGTTTAAAATATTTTACATATAAACATAATGATATTTGAAATAATTAATTGAAATAATATAATATATAAAGGAATTATTAATTTTAAATATTTTAAACATAATTATACATGTAAACTATAAATATTTATTATATAATTACATATTTATTATTTGATTTTATGAATAAAAGAGTTATTAATTAAAAAGATTTTAAAAAATAAATTCAAATAAAAAAATTGAAAATAATATATTTATTAATTAAAAATAAAAAAACTTGAAACAACATGAAATAAAAATTAGGTTTAAAAAAGGGGAATTGAACATGGATCTTAACGATAAAATTATTATTTAACCGTTTAACTAAAGAAGTTAATATATTAAAAATATTAATTAAAAAATAAAAAAAACTTAAAACATGAAATAAAAAATACAAATATGGTTGAACATGGGACTCAAGGACAAAACAAGAGCATTTATCTATCCGACCAAAGAAACTAATTGTATTAAAAAAGTCAAAAATTGCAACTTAAAGGGCTGAACGCGCTTTCCTGCCAACCATATAGAAAGTGCGCCTAGCTAGACACGCTTTTACACACTCTTTCCAAAAACGGCATATTTCCCTAAATTTTCAAAAAATTTAACTTATTTTGCCAATAATTTTTTTTTTGTTTTGGCACATATGGCCTATTTGGCCGGGAATATGAGTGAATGCATTTTTTTTAAATACTGTGCATGGAACAATTATTATCATTGTTTGTCTTGCCTAATCTTATTATATAAAATTATTATTTACCCTTACGTATATAATTATTAAAGAGTAAAAAAGTTAAAAATGCATCTGTTTCCCTAAATAAAGTGTAAAATAAATAATATTTGTAATAAACTTAAATTTAACATAACTTCAATGAAGTATCTAATGTTGATAAAAAAGGGGTATCTCGATTTCCCTGAATATAGTTAGAGACATTCATGATGTTGTTTATTGTTGCAAAGTGATGTACCTTGGCTTTAGAGGTCTGAGATTCACATGGTTTAATTTAAAACTTGCTAATCAACTTATCTAGGAGGTTTTGATTTAGTCCTTGCAAATGTTTCTTCACGTTTACTTTTAGGAATGCTACTATTAATCACCTTACTAGAACTAGGTTTGTTTAACGTCCTATCCTGGTTAAGTTTTGCGTGAAACCCTTCAGTAGTTGTAAGAAGACTTCTCATTTCCAAAAACTATGGCTTGACCATCCCATGTTCAAGCCTTTCTTGGGTTTAATAGAAAAACATATCTAACTTAACTTTATAGTTGAAAACGATGTTTGCTTACATTTTCTAAAATGAATGGTTTACAGTGGAAATTCTTAGATCATTATGTTTTGGAAAAACCAAGTTTATTTTCTTGAAATTAGTTATTTTGTAGACATACATTTTTGATAAAATGTTTTTAATAGTATCATGCAAAAATTGAAAATAAAATCCAAAAAACCAAAACAGTATAAATATTGCAAAAGCTTAAATCCAAATTTAACTGAATCAAATGTAACAAATTTATTGTAACTGAGCTCCCATGGCACCGACCCGCCTAAGTAGGAGGATTATCTGAAAATATCAGTCAAACGGAAAATGAGTTTTTGAAACTCAGTGTATAACGAATAACTTTAAACAGTTAATTTATATCAGACTGATTTAGCAGAACAGAATCATATTAGAACGGTATAGATACAAACATATATTTCTGCCCCCATCCGCTACGTACAATTTTCGACCATCCCAACACACCATATGAGGTATGAAACACCTATCCAACCCTACACACCAGGTCGTGTCGATATAACACTTTTTAGAATATTTGCATTTGAGTTGCCAATGTAATAGGCAAGTTATCGCCATTCATACTTTCTCCACATAATATAACCCATTCCAGACACAAATACAAAATAGAACAAAAATCAGACATGCTATAGTTATACATGTATGACATAACAGATACAAAGCATACATAGCATTTTTCGGGTTTGTCATAGCCTATTAAAATGTTTATTTCATACATCATCTCAAATATACGAACAAATATCAGAATTTATACTAGCAGATGACTGAATTTCATATTTTACAGTCTATTTGATCACATACCGAACCTACAGAAGGCATATGATCGACCAGAATGATGTGTACGAACCCCTAGGGAAAAATTTAGAATTTTGGGCCCACACGCCTGTGTGGCCTACACGACCCACATGGCCTCACACATGTCTGTGTAGTCCACACGCCTATATAATGTACCCGGCCCAAATAACCCAGACCATGTGTCTCATACGGTCCAGCACGCAGCCTGCCACACGGTCGTGTGTCACACACGGCCTACCAGACGGCTTGGCACACAGTTGTGTGGCGTTGACAGTGCAATTTTTTGACTTTCGTTGTTCGCTATTTTTTGGGTTTCTCATTACACACCTGAATATTTCCTGACGTGAGTTCCAAAAACGCGTATTCCAATACCTAAAATTGACAACCAAGTCATTAAAACCAACCAAAATCATCCACTATTCTGAATCTTAACACACCCACAACACCATTCAAATATATAATTCAATCCTAAACGGTCAAATTATTCACTTACCCTTTGAAAAAAATAGCAACTTAACAAAGCCTAGGATGTCGGAGGAAGATTGGATGCTTCAAAAATATCTCCTAACAGAACCCCACATCAACCAAGTCAACAAATTGTGATTAACAAAGAAACAATTATCAATTAAATGAAACAAACCTATCAAGAACCTCCAAGAAAACGAACAATGTTACTTACCCACAAAATGACAGATTCGAGAGTCTTAAATGATAAGCAAAAAATAATACACACCATTCAAAAATTAATTTGGCAGAAACCCATTCAAGCAAAACGAGAAAACGAAGAAAGAAAGTGAAACAACCAAGAAAATTTATTAAACAAGGAATTTGAGGAAAAAAAGAGAAAACGAAAAATAATAGGGAATAAAGAACAAACATGGAAAGGAAAGAAAGAAAGAAAACAAAGGAACATATTTTTTTTAAATCAAATAAAAGATAAATAAAATAAAATAACAACCATAAAACCACCCAACCAATGTGGGAATATAGGGAATTTGGAAAAAGAATAAAATAAAATAACATTAATTTAAAGTAAAAACAAATATTAATATATATATTTAAAAAAAATGAATTTCAAACCAATTTGAGAGAGAGTTCAATTAGATCACAACCACCATATGGTCAGCTCAAATAGAAATAGCAAAAATATTGTAAACTTGCTCACATAGGGACTCAAACACAAGACCAAAGGGTAAGCTAACACCTTACCACTAAACCAGCAAGCTCATTCTAACATAAAATGACCGAAAATAAATTTTAAATAAAAAACCAAAGTTAGGGATAAGGATAGAAATAACAAAATTTTTAAAGAATAGGATTTGAACCTATGACCTCAAACACACACCCAATGCACCTAACTATGAAATTAGATGCTTATTGATGACGTAATATAACAAATCATAAATTCATATTTTTGTGCGTTACAGAGAGCTCTTGAGTAGGAACCAAATGTATTCCTTCTTAATCTTTAAACCTCTTTTAGTGAGAAGTACCAATTGATCCTTAAGCATGAAGAGGATTTGTGGGTCATGAAATCTCGTGTTAACTGGTTAATTAAAAGGGAGAAAAACACTAGCTTCTATCACCTCACTACAGTTAAGTGTCACAACTTTAATAAAATTGAAAGTATTAATAATAACGTAGGCTCTCAAATTTCTAATGGAGAAAAAGTTTGCAACATTTTTCACTTTTACTATAAGAATCTCTTTTCCACGAGTAGGGAGTTTGTTTCCCGAAATGTCGAGCCTTCCTAGTTTCAATGGGTTGCCGTTAGTGATGATGAGAACTCTATTCTTTACAAAGAGGTGACTATAGAAGAAATCACCAAGTTCATTTTCTCCTTTACTTCTTACAAAGCCATTGGTGTTGATGTTATACACCCCTTTTTCTATTAGAAATGTTGAAAGATCGTCAGAGTCAAAGCTTGTGATATAGTGCTGAAAGTGTTTAATTTTAACACTCTCTTTGAAGAGGTGAATGCTACCTTTGTCACTATTAATTTCCCAGATGCAACAGTCCTACCATGGTGTCCCAGTTCAGACCTGTCAACCTTTGTAACACTATTTACAAAGTTATCACTAAGATCTTAGTGTTCAAAATTAGACCTTATCTCGACAAATTAATCACGCCCATCCAAGGTAGTTGCATTAAGGGACAACAAACTTCGAACATGTTATTATTGTCCAAGAAGTTGTGCACTCCTTTAAAAAGCTTAAAAGCAAAATAGGCTCCATGACAATAAAACGTGACATGGAAAAAGCTTATGATAGGCTTGAATGAGATTTTATCATAAGAGTGATGCACTAATTTAGTTTTCTAAGTAATTGGATTAAACTCATCATGAAATATATATCTACTTCCACTATTATATTCTTAATAATGGAGGTAAAACTATTAACTTTAGACCATCTAGAAGTATTCTGTAACACCCATTACCCGTGCCCGAGGCCAGGATAGGGTATGAGGTATTACTGGACTTAAAAGTACACAATTTCATAAAATCGGGCCATAAAATTTCAACCAATTCAAAATCATTCAAACACATACATATCGTCCCTTATACGGGCCTACGAGGCCCAAAACATACATCGGGGGTGGTCATTGGGGGTGGTTCGGGACTAAACCGAAAACTTACAAACTTTTTACAACACTTAGAAAATTTTCTAGTTTTGAAGAGTCACACGCCCGTGTGGGTAGGCCGTATGGTTACACACGCCCGTATGGCTCAGACACACCTGTGTCCTCATCCTGTGTAACTCTTTGTTTATGACGTCAGCAATATTTTAAGGTCACACGACCAAGACACGCACCCGTGTGCTAGGCTGTGTCTTCTACACGGTTGAGACACATGGCCGTGTATCTATCCGTGTGGCCAACACTTAGGCTATTTTCCAAGCCTTGGTCAACTTCAATCCCTCACACACTTATACAACATCAAAAGCATAGAACATGGTATCCAATTAAAGATTAAACATCCTCAATTAAGTTACAAACATAACATTTTCATGTCATCATACTTGTGTTTGTCATACTCATTTTATATCAAGTCTAGACATACCAAACCATATTCATTTGGCCTTGTCATCTTCATTAACATCATTAACTTACTCTAAATTTACACTTATATTAAGATTATGGTCACATCTATTGATCAAAGTTCATCCATCAAATATACATACCATATCATACATCCATCGATATCAAGCCATCACAACATGCACATCATCAAGATAGTAAAGCAGTCAAGCAAAATCAATTAGGTTTATAGCCCAATGATCAAATATAACCTTTATCTCATGGCTTTATACAAATGAATCATTATAAGCCAACTCAATTGGCCAAATCATGAAACACATATCATAAAGTACTAAGTCTCTATACATGCCACTCACTTGAAAACACTTAAGATTTATTAATACCCCGGCTTGATAATTTGATAGTGTGATGCTGTGTCCGACGATCTCTAACCTCGAGCTAACCTGACAACACTAAAAGAAATGGAAAGGAGAGAGGTAAGCTTTATAGCTTAGTATGCCTATACGAAAATAATAATAAGCAATTTATTAATTTTCTTTTTCCAAATTTTTACAACATGTTCTCATGGTAACACAATCGAAATTACACATAATTCCACTTTTTGCTTATATTCCAGTCAAGATATCTACTCGAGTTATAGTCACTAAATTATTTATAACTTGAGTTATGAAACTCTGAATTAAGATCTGCTAATTTTTCATGAAATTAGACTCACATATATTCTTACCATAAAATTTCTAAAATTTTTTGTCTTGCCAATAAGTACAGTGTATTCTTCAAAGTTACCCCTATTCTGTTGTTTGACAACTTCAACCTTTCTTTACTAAAATTTATTTATCTCTTAGTACAGGATCCGGATGATGTTCCCGTCTATTTTTCTTGAAAATAGACTCATTAATAATTTAGTCATATGAATTCTAATCCATAATTATTTTTTTTAAAATTTTTAGTGATTTTCCAAAGTTAAGATAGGGGAGCCCGAAATCACTCTGACCCTGTCTCACAAAAATTCAAATATCTCATAATATGAAATTATTTTGTTTGCACCGTTTCCTCTATGTGAAACTAGGCTCAATAATTTTTAATCTCATATCTTATTAAGTTTCTAATTCAATTTCCACATTTTTTTGTGGATTTTCAAAGTCACACAACTGCTGCTGTCCAAAACTGTTTTAGTGCAATATCATGATAACTATCATATGATGACATAATAAACATAAACATAAGTTTATTCATCATTCAAAACCTTTGACTTACTTATCACCCACATATCTCTTTATCATGAAACATCATATATCAAAGCATTACTCGTGAGTTTATTGTACATACCTATACCAACTCGTAATATATCACATAACCATACCTTCTTTAACATGCCCTCCTTGGGTCTTTCATCATATATTATCCACTGCATTACCCGTTGAACACTCGAAATACTATTGGATACGTAGAATAACTTGCACATAAGTGCCACATATACATATGTAGCCAAGGCTACCTCATAACATGTAACGCTCGCAATGGAGCTACTCATGGGCCTACTTATAAAAGCTATCGGTCAAGGTGTAACTACACGGGCTGCTCACACAAGCTGTTAGGTATCCAACCCACTCAAAGATTACTTAGCCACCGGTAGGACACACAAGACCATTGCCTGGAACCCAATCACATGTATCGCAACCATTATGAACTCGAACCAACTCAATGAGTTCGGATGCTCGCATCCATAATGAACTCGGACCAACTCAACAAGCTCGAATGCCTCATACATATCACCAACCTAGACCAACTCAATGAGTTTGGATTTCTAAATTCCTAGTGACATGTCACTTGTATCCTAGACTATTCCTAAGGTTCAAACGGGATTCTTTCTCACATGTACATAACATCTTCATCATACTTGCTCGTAACGTCATGGATAACGACCAAGTTCATTCATACTTACAAAGTTACCATTAGGCATAGCATACATAATAATGATGAAACATTTATTACATAATGTCAACACATTAAAATATATTACATTGTCACATTATTTACACATGTACTTATAATTCATGTAATATCAAGCATTAACATTCAACTATAACATTGCATTATTATTAACGTACGAACTTACCTCGAATCTGAGCACAGCTAATTATTCCATTTTAGTCCATAATCTCGCACTTTCCTAATTTAAGCCCTAATCTCGGTTTTCTTAATCTAAAATTTCAAATATAGCTTATTTATTACTCACATTATTCCAATTGACCCAAAAATCATACTTTTACAAATTTTTATTTTTACCCCTAAACTTTTATATATTTGCAATTTAGCCCCTAGGATCGGAAAATGAAATGTGTTCTTTTTTCTTGTACTTTAAGCCTAGCCAAATCATTTTCATAACTATAGCAGCCCAAAATTTCCACTAAATCACACTTTTATGACAAATTTTATAACTTTTACAAATTAGTCCTTTTTAGCGTTTTCACCGAAAACTACTTAGCAAAAGTCATTTAACACACAAAAAACATTCATATTCCTCCCTTAAACATCAAAGTACACACATGTATCACATGGGTAAATTTTTAAACATCAACCCTAGCTCAAATAAATGGTAGAAATAGCTAGATTTTGTTACGAGGATTTCAAAAATGTAAAAATCATTAAAAATGGGGCAAGAACAGACTTACAATCGAGCTTGGAAGCTTGGAAAACCCTAGACATGGTTTCTCCATGCAAGTTTCAGCCATAGCTTGAAGATGGACAAAAATTGGCTTTTAATTTTGTTTTTAATTCATTCTAATTACTAAATGACCAAAATGCCCCTAACTTAAAAAGATTCTATTTCACCTATTTTATGTCTATTTTTGTCCAAAAAATTAACTAATGGTCTAACATATAAGGACCTCTAATTTAAAATTTCATAACAATTGGACACCTCTAGCATCTAGAACTCATGTTTTGCACTTTTTACAATTTAGTCCTTTTGACCAAATTGAGTGCCTAAACGTCAAAATTTTCGAACGAAATTTTCACAAAATCATCCTGTGAAATTTTAGATTATAAAAATATAATAAAAATAAATTTTCTTATGTCGAATTTGTGGTCTCGAAACCACTATTTCGACTAGACCCTAAATCAGGATGTTACATATTCAGCAAGGAGATCCTCTTTCGTCATATATCTTCATCCTCTGTATGGAATTCCTTTACCTCCAAATTTAGAGTATAGTGGATAATATGTATTGGAAAGGTATTAAGTTATCTAGAAGAGGTTCTATTTTATCTCACCTATTTTTTTGCTGAAAATGTTATATTATTTGCAAAGAGTGATAACAAGACTGTTAATGCTATCACAGACATGTAGGATTTGTTCTTGGAGGAATCAGGCCAAAAGATTAACATTGATAAATCGAGAATCTTGGTTTCCAAAAATACATACAGAAAGAGATGGTTCTGAGAAAGTTAAAATTCCAAGTTACTAGTGCCATTGGTAAAAATACCCAAGGTTCCAAATCCATCACAATAGATTGTGAATGAGTGACTATAATTTTATTGTTGAGAAAGTAACCAAGAAACTAAGTTCGTGCAAAAGTAACTACCTATCTCATGTAGATGGCTCACATTACTCAACTCAACTATTGCTTCCATCCTAAATTATTATATGCTTTGTCAGGCCCTTCAGTCTAGCATTTATAATGAGTTGGATAGAGAGTCAGAATTTCTTATGGGGGATTCTGAAGCTAGTAAATCTATTCACCTCTTGAATTGGAATTAGGTTGAAACTTCTAAATGGCTAGGGGGTCTAGGTATTTGGACGATCCAAGTTAGGAATCAAGCCTATATCATGGAGTTGGGATGGCATTTGGTGAAGGACAAATTGAAGATTTGGGCTCAAATTTTGTATAGGAAATATATGCTGGTAGAACTCACTTGTATTCAAATATAGGGGCTTTCTCTACTTGGGTCACTATTGCTAAAGTCGGCCCTTTGATGGAACAATGTATTAAAAAACAGATTTGTGAGGGTAAAGAAAGAAATTTCTTGTAGGATAATTGGTTTAGGGATAGTATGCTATGTCGTAAGTTTTATGGCCCTCTGCCCAAAAATAAAGAGAAGTTGTCTTTTAGAGAAGCCCAAAATTCTATTGATAACAATAATAGTTCCCATATTTATATAAGCCTCACAAAGGTGCTTATGGATAAGATCATTAGCATCCCTTTGTCATTAGATGGTGTCGTTGACACTTGTAGTTGGTGTTGGAAAAATTTAGGTTTGAAAATGATTTTATTGCACAACGAAAATATAAAATTTTGAAAATTGAGTTGGTTTGTGATATTTAGAGCAATAAACTATTTTCCCAAAATAGTACCTATGTTTTCAGCTAGACGGATCCTAGACGTTCTTAGTTTTCAACTGAATGGCCTTCTCCACTATTCTCGTACCACGAATTGCTTCGATATGGGCTCGAATAATTTCGAATCAAACATAAAACCAAAAATATTTTCTTTTACTTTCAGTTGAAAAGTAAATCTCTTTCTTATAGAAACCAATAGAATTGTTATTCCCAAAAATATAATTTATGCTTAGAAATAAATTCTCACTATTTTTGGGTAGATTAACAATATCTCAAAATTGTGTATAACTTGTTGTATATTTAGCCCTATCAATGTCATCTATTTATAAGGAGAGGAAGTGAAACCCTGTTGGATTAGTATACTACATTTAATGTCTATTTAAAAGAAAAACAATCCCTTTGTTGAACTTGAAGAGAGAGAGAGGGCTAATAGGGTGTGCTTCCCCTCGTATGCATTATGATGGGGATTCAAGTCTCTTTTGTATTGGGTTCAATTATATGTGCTTCTTAGAATTTTAACGCAACACTTTATAATTTAATCCAACCAATTATATATTTTTCTATTTCTCAAAATAAACATTATTTATTAAATTAATTTAAGTAAATTAATCTTCCAATTAAATAATTTTCTCAACCTAATTTTAATTCCATTAAAATCATGATAATTTTACCATAAAAGAATTTATGAGAAAATATATTTAATTTCTAAATTCAACGGATTTCATGATGACCAATTAATCTAATTTTAGTTTCGAACTTTAATTATTTAATTAAATAATAATCTGAAATACTTAAATTAATTCTGAAGTTAGAAACCACATTCATTTCCTAATGTAACCCATTTATTTAATTCTATCATTTCTATCCACTTCTATTCATTTCATTCATCATACAATTCAGTTATAGTTTCAACGAGCTACCAGAGGGACCGACTAGACATATGTGATTAGGGGTAAAATGATTTATAATTCAGTTCCAACTCTTCACCTATTAATTATAAACTCATTTAGTCACAAAATCATTCCACTATAGTATTGTGATTGAGCTCTCCTCAATTACATACTATTACAAAAGCTACTCGATCAGTGCTCGTCCAATGACATTGTCATAAGTGTATTAACCTAATAGGGTATCATTAATCTTTTTAGGATGATTCCGTTCTCCCAATATGATCTTATTTTAGTTCATGGTAACCATTACATCTTACTGTGCCAATCACTGTCATATTGCAATGGAAACATATGTCAAAACTCTTTGCACGTGAATTATCCGTGAGATATAGTTACAAGAAACCCCTAATTGTGAACTTATTTCTCTTAGATGAGAACACACGTATATTTGGAGTGAATGGTAGAATTTAAACTCAAGATTAAAATTGATTATTTAATTCAACTATGGGATTTGGCGTGATTCTAATACTTTATGAATGTCGTATAATATTGTTAGCTTGGAAGGATCAACTCGAGATCGAAGATAAAGAGGTTGAATTGGCCTTTGAGAAGTGGTGGAAGCAACAAAAATTGTGCAACAAAGAACATAAGGATTTATAATGGTTCGGCCTCAATTGCCTACTCCACTACCTTAGCTTTCGACAACTAAGGATTTTCCCAAATTCTCTAATTTGACAACCTTTGAGGATAATATTTAACCTTACAATCTCTCTTAAGACTTATATCCCCAAATCTTAAGATACAACTCCCTTAAGGTTTCTACCCAAACCTTAAGAATAAACCCTTTCTCAAAGAGAAACAAATAAGCAAATAAAGAAAACAATCTCACAAGATCAGGATGTTTTCCAATTACGCATAAATACAAAGAAGAACACTTGAGCTAAATGAATACAATGAAAGCTCACAAGTGTCTACAAGAAAAGGTATGAAAGAATTAAGCTCTAGGTTATTTTGATTTATCTTTAAGCTTTGCACATTGCTCTTCTTGTTACTAGACCTTTGGAAGATGATATTTATACCTTCTAATTGATTTCCAATCGTTGTGGTTATTGTTGAAGTGAATGTAGCTATTGGGGATGAAATACCAGGTCATTAACTGCACCTACAACAATGAGTATAAATACCTACTAAAAGGGTATCGATATATTTTTTTGTAATTAATGCAGATTTCAGTGACCATTGGAGTAGGAATATCGATACCTTAAGAAATATATCAGTAGCTTAAGAAAAGTATCAATACTAGATTGATACTTACCAGGGTTTGAAAGAAATAAAATGTCAATTTGGTATCGATTATCAAAGGAGTATCAATATCTTGTAAAATATCAATACTTAGATAAAAAGTATTGATACTTTTTGTCCTGGAGCAATTCTAACTTGTTTGAAAATGGTTAAAACATATTTGAAAATGTTTGACTCAATTGAAACCATTTCAACTTTATTTTATCAAATTGCTCAACTTTACTTTTATTCAAAAACACTTTAATTTGTTATAACAAAACATATAATCCAATAAGGCTTAGTTTAGCAAATATCGATTGGCATTTGGTTAATTCCTTTAACTCATTCTTATAGGTAGATTGTGTAGTTTAGTTTTCAAGCAAGTAGAAATCGCATGGTAACATAATAAGTTGGTTTCAATCTACAAATAACAACCCCGATAATACTTGTATATCGTGTCGAATACATGACTTGTTTAAAATAAATCATTAAGTTATATAAATTATTGTGAAGGTGGAATTGGAAATTTTAGTTTGTGGCAAGTTTGAATGACGATAATACTAGTTTAGTATGGTCAGAAAAAAGTTATTATAGGGAAGAAGCCCGCAAATATGGATCAGTCAGAATGGAAAGAGCTCCAGGAAAAGTCTCTATCCATTATTCAATTATGCCTCACGAATAATGTATTACAGGAGGTTTTAAAGGAGAAAACAACATTTGCGTTATGGAAGAAATTAGAAATGCTTTAATTGATAAGACTTCCAAAAAGAAAAATTTTCAAAATTTTGAGAAACCTAATTAAAATTTTTAGCTCTGAGTAAAAACTTCCAAAAAGAAAATTTGACAAGACTAATTAAAATTTTCAAAATAGAAGGTTCAATAAAAAATTTCAAATATTCTGACGAAGTTAGTCAAATTTTGAGGAAACATGCCCCCTTGAATCTGTCTCTAGTGGACTTGAAAACTAATAAAATTATTTATTTTTAATTTAATAAACAGAAAAAATATTAAAATATGGCACATTATGAAAAATATAAAAAATTATATTAAAATTAAGTGCTTTAATTGAAATAATTAATTTCAAAGTTTAAAGTTAACATAATATTATTTTATTAAAACATGAAAAAATACTCTTATATTAATATTTATTATTTTATATATAAAAAATATTTTAATATTTTGTAATTGAGTTTTGCATATTGATTGGAGACAAGATTATGAGGAATAGTTGGAATTGGGTGATTGTAGATGATTTTGACTGTCGATGGAATTATAGCAATTGTGATATATTCTGCTTGACTATCCCTCACTATATTCTATTATCCACTTTGTCTCCATCTCCACTTAATTCTCAGATAAATAACAACCTATGTATACTTGTAAAACTCAGTCCACTTATTAAGTCTAAAAAGCTATTACCAAAAACAAAAATTATTAATAATTTCTTTTCCTCAAGAACCGGGTTTATTAGCTTTTAACCAATTTTTTGTGTTTGGTTTTCATGTTACATTGCTGGTTCTTCTTCATTCCATAATTTGTATCACTAAGCCTCAATCATTCAAATCTAAACTAAACTATTTTGTAGTAGACGAATATTTGATAAATAAGTCACAATTTAAGGTTCAAAAAGCCTTACTAATTGACACATGAGTGTATAATATATTGTTTTTTTAGGGATAAATATCAAAATTATACACCTACTTTAATATATAAACTTTGATTTTGTGTAGTTATATACATTAAACTTTAATTATCATTCAAATGTATATATAAAACTTTGATTGTAATTTTGTCCAAAGGATTGTTTTTGTTTTAATGAAAATAAATACAAGCTTAAACAGCTCAGGTAAGACTAGTGTCACGGACCACGGTTCAAAGCCCGTGACCATTACAACAAGAGCGTTCCATAAAGGTCTACCAATTAAATAGGGATCATTTGATCCCCTTCAATTGGTTCGATTCAAAAAAATAAGTAACAGAGTCCATCTACTTGAAGCCTTGGTAGCCCAGTGAAGATTTATGAAAAACTAAGGCTACCTTAGTAGATGGAAAGTAATCTTAGAAGATTGTACGAGATTATAATCTGATAAGATTTGATTATGTAATCTTTAGATAAATATGTAAATCCCTTAAATATAGATAGGCTTTGATCTCGTCTGTTGATATAAAACTAGTTGTACAGTTAGATTTGGGGGAGTTCAATTATAAATAGAGAGCCTCCCCTCATTTGTAATCATCTACTGTATCCTATTCTTTGATTTATAAAATATATTGAGTGTATTTACTCAAACAAGTGGTGTGCATTACTTTCTTATGGCAAGAGAATTTCTATTAAGAATTCTTATTTTACAAGAGTTAAATTGACTTAGATAGATATGAAACTAGAGGCTTGAGATTACCCATTTACATGGCTGTGGAAATTGAAGTAGGAAGAATATTATTTGCTAAAAACACAGCTTGTTAATTGGATTAGCCGCCATTACTGGGCTCAACACCTTGAACATGACCATGAATAATTCGGCCTTAAGCTATTTCACTAAAGCCCAAAATCTACAATAGATTGTTCGCCACCAAAACCAAAAGGATAATATTTCTTTGCTTAAAATATATTGTATACCACAACTTTTACTTTTTAGAATTCTTTTATATTTTGGATTTCTAATTGAATTTTGAAATTTGAAAAATAATAAAAATTAAATTTAAAATTAGTTATAACCTATTAAATTTCTCTAAATCTTCAGGAAACTTATCACCAATTACAGACAGGACAGCACCCAGAACGGTACAACCAAGATTTTATTTTAGTGGAAATTGGCCCAGATTTTATGTTAAATAGAATATTTATATATGGAAATAAAATATTCCAAGACCCGATCTATCAAAGCTATACTTCATGAGCTCCCAATTCACAACAATAATGACATCGAAATTAAGACCCATCAGTGGTGGTTGAAAATTTGAAATGAAATACAATCTCAGCTAAAATTCATTCAATAATCCGTCGATTATTGTGCTTCACCTATCGCCATCATATGCAGATTGTTTCAAGCTACATCATTTTATAGCCTATTTACAATTGTTATACCTTTATCTAATGTGGACAGAGCATCATGAGGGGATATATAGAGGACATTTGTGGATGGCACTCTGCCTTACACCATTTGGCCTTTTTATTTAATAATCACCCGAATCATCTTTCACCTTATTTAATTCTGCTGGTCACAGGGTGACTGACCACCTCAACTGTAACATCCTCACTTTAAAAAGAGAGAGAAGTAGAATATTTTTGGTAGAAGTCCTTAAATAAGTAATCTATAAATAAATAATAGTATAATAAATTATGATCATTTTTAGAGAAGCTGTCAAACATGAAAACATAATGAATTATTAGTAGGAGCATGTGGTTAAGTTAAAAATTTGCTATTGAGTTTAGGGATTAAATTAAATAAGTTGGGAAAGTATAGGAACTAAAGTGCAAGTATTCGATTTTTATTTTGATGGAAAAGGCTTAATGACAATTTTACCATTACTTAAAAAATCAATGATTTTTGATGGATTTTAAATGCTATCTTTTAATCATAATATTTTAATACTTTTATGAATATTTTATTAAGTGGATGCCCATCATGATCCAAATAAAGTTTTAATGTACTTATACGAGCTTACTAAGCATTCATTGCTTACATAGTTATTTTTCTTTATTTTATAGGTGAAGCTCGATCTGTTGGAAGTTCGTCGAAGACCTATCACACTATCCAATAGATAATTCGATAGTTTTTGAATAATTTGGCTAAGGTTTATAATGGCATGTATAGGCTGCTTGTAATGGTATTATGGTGTATGTGTTAATGGTGTTCTGGCATGTATAAGCTTTGGAAAGCTATGTTGGTTTGGTTAATTTAAAGTGCTTGTTTATAAGGTTATCTTGGCATGATGATGATATCTTGAAAATGGTTACTTGTGACATGTTTTAGTTCATACTTGAATTAGGTTATCATGTATGGAAATGAAAATGTTAACATGTATAAGTATTTTGTGTTGATGGTTTATGGATATATAAAATGGTTGACTTAGTATGCCTAGGTCCTTGAAGATGATGTTAGTTGATGAACTTATAAAGCTTGTTAAGTAAAATCTTGTTGACTACTTTAGGGTAATTGAGATGTATGGTGTTATGGTATGCTTGTAATAGCTTGAAAGTGATAAATGTGGTATGATTTGGTAGGTGTTTTAATTAAGTATTTATGTTGTGGTTAAACACATAATGGAATTAGTCTTTATGCATGGAATTAAGTAATGTTAACATGTTTTGGTAAATGTTGTTTGAATGTAATTGTGGTTCCTTTGAATAGCATATTGGTTAAGTGATTTAGGTTGTTTGAATTTGCAAGATTATGTGTTTTTGAATGATGTTCAAGTCCCTTAAAAGTGTGCACAAATGTTATGGTGAGTTATGCATGAAATGTCTGTGAAATGGCTTGTTTATAGGTAAATTTTGGGTTCATACAGCTTGGAACACGGGTGTGTGACACAGTCGTGTGAGGCATACGGCTTGGCGACATGGCCGTGTGACCCTACTCTGTGAGTTACACGAGTGAGGACATAGGTTGGGAAACGACCATGTGTCCGTAGTTCGAAGGTTACACAATCTGAGACACGGGTGTGTGTCTTATCCGTGTGAGGCACACGACCGTGTGACCCCTATTTCGCAAAATTTGCATCTTCTTCCTAAACTTTCTAACTTGTTTCAAATTGGTCTCGAATTACTTCTAAGTTATTTTTAGAGCCTGGAGGGCTCGGTTTAGGGACTGTATACATGTATAATAATGGTTTCTGTTGTGATTGAGTTATTAAATGATATAAAGTTTAAATGTTTTCGATTGTATAGTAATGCTCCATAACCCTAATCTGACGACGGAGACGGGTTAGAAGTGTTATAGTAACCTTATAAGAAATGTTGCAAATCTTGAGTAAATTGTCTCACTAGGCACGACATTCATTGGCAACGTCAAAACATTAGAAGTTATTTGTCTTCTTAGTCGTGACATTGCTTGGAAAAGTTGCAACATTAGAATTTAACTGTCTCTAGTGTTACGACATGTGTGCTTCAATGGCGTGATACAACCTCTATTTTAGCCATTTTTGCATTTTGGTCTCTCATTTGTTATTAATGGTTCACGAATGCTTTCATAAGATTAGTTAGAACCTGGATACAGTTCATCAAGTGATTTTGATGTTCTTTTAAACTTAGTTATGTTAATGAATGCGTTGAGTGACCTAAATTGTTGAAATGTTCATTGCTAAATATTGGATTGAGATCAAAGTTGCTTCAGCAATGAATATGGTGTCTTATGATCGGATCGAATGTGGGGTACTTCATTTAGTGGTAACAGAGCTTGAGTTTAGTCAATTCTAAGACTAAACTAAGATATATATCCAATCGAAAAGTACATGCCACAGTAGTTTAATTTATCCTTGATTTGAATTGACTTCGGTTTCCTTTATAAATTATCCATGTCGAGTAATTCGAGATAAGCCATAAATGATCAGGTGGAAAGTAATGCTCTTGCTACTTTTTTTTTTGCCTTTTCTCCCACAGTTTATTAAATGTTAACACCACATTGATTGACTAAACGGAACAAAGTGAGAGTGGAATAGATCATTGAACGAAATAGGAAAGTAATAGAATGAATAATGAGCAAACATTTGTAATAGAACTGCTTTGTTTGATTGGTTAAATTGTTGTTAAGGAATATGCAAGGAATTTAAGAAAATGATAAATTTACCTGTCTTAAATAAATATTATTTTTGATAAAATAAAAGTATTATGATATTTAATAAAATTATAAAAATATACTAATAATATATTTAAATTCATTCAAAAATAATTTATTTAAATTTTAATAATTTATAATTAATACCGTAATAAAATATTTCAAATAATAATTTAACATATTAATATTATAAATAATGAATTTATTTTGATATTTTATTGAAAATATGTTCATAAATCTAAAACAGTAAGGTCATTCGTCACTTTTAATGGAACGGTTCAAATGAGCTTAAACAAGCTGTTCTTTTTCCTTGCAAAGAGCTGATACAGTTATCTATACATGGAAGTAGCAGGCTTGATACGTGCCCAAATGGAAGGTCTCCTCGACTATACTTTTATATATAGAGGTATAGATTATCACCATTGTCTTATTCCCAAAAATATCCATATCCACTTTGCTTAATCAAATTATCTGGATCCTTTTTAATGGTTGATTATAATTCGATTCTATTTTGAATTTTTAGATTTATTTTGATAATTTATTTTATGATTTTTGAAATTTTTTGAAAATTTTGAAAATATTTTTAAAAAATAATAAAATTTTAAATTATTTTTACTATTTTAAATGTAAAACATTTATTTTTATATCATAAAAATTAAAATTTAATATAAATTTTATCTAATTTGAAGTAATTATGACATAAACTGTTTAAACACATTGTTTTGAGTTGGTTTTTAATTTTTTCACTAAAATTGGAAATTTTCGATCTTTAACTAAAGAATTAAGATATTCCTTCTCTAAAAGTCCAAGAATTAGATTCTTAGATCTTCATTTATCTTTTTTCCTTCAATCAATCTAAGCATTAAATTAAAAGTTTGGTGAAAAGCAATCTTGTTTGCGTCTTTTTCGAAAATTCTCTAAAATGCAAGTTTGCATTGGGAAGCTTTCAGAAAAAAAAGAACGATTTGGGAAGAAGGGATGTTTTTTTTACTGAAAATATTATATATATATATATATATTACCGATGACATTGAATCTCACATTCAGTAAAAGAGACAATGAATAGCAACCAAAACAAACACTGAATTTATTGGTAATACTAGCTGGTCAAGAGTAAAAATGGAGATAAACTGCTATAAATTGTTGTTTATATATATATATTTATAAGAGTTTAAAATGTAATTTAAACGGGTGTATATGAGTTTGAGATTCTCATGTATAAAACAATAATAATATTTTATTATATTAATTTATAGTTTTATAATTTTTTAAATAATTAAAATAATCTTGTATCATTTTTGGAAAGTTAAAATATAAATTTATTATATATTAATTTATAAATTTTAAGGGAGTGAATTTTCATTTTAGGGGCTGGTTTAAATTTTATTTCTGTCACCGAAATGGGCACGGCGATTTTTGTTTTATTTTCATGGTTCCTTTCTACTTTTCTTTTTCTAGATTGTAGGTTCTCACTTGTCAGTCACAGTATGGGTTAGCTTATTATTGAAGTGATAAAATATTTTTGAAAAAGTATTATTTATCAAAAATGTTTTTAAAGAAATTGATGATATTTTTGAAAATTGTTTTAGGAATGTAAAATGTTTATTGTAAAATAATAAAAAATATGTATTTAAGTGATATTTGTTATAAATATCTTATTAAGTGAATGTCATAAAGTTTTAGTGTATTTTAAATTCTAATAGTTATTAGAATTAGATCTCTACTTCTTTTATACTTCTTATGCCTATAAATAGAGTCATTGATGAAGCATTGTAATAATCTCATTGATCAATAAAATACACCATTTTTTTTGTTCTTTACTTCTTTACCCTTTGTTTATTTATATTATAACACATTATCAGCACGATATTACTCAAAGTAATAGTTCATTTTATCGACAATCAATATCTTTGATGGCAAGATGTAAAGTTTTTACTGGAAGTTTTTTTTATTTAATGTTTCAAAGCTGATTATTATTTTTTATTCTTCTTTCATTATATGTTATCACTGTTTTGATTAACTTATTTTACTTTTCGTTCTTAAAGATTGTGAAAGATTTGATACTATTATCTATGTGAAATCGAGAAATAATATCCTCTCAAAGTCTGCTTTTTGATATTTGCTTGGGGATGATCTCTTTCTCTTCATTACAAAAGATGGTTACAATCACTACTTCTCATCCATGGTAATGTAAGTCAAAATCTAATCTAACTTCTTTTGAAATTTGATTTGACTTCTATTAAGAAATTCAATTTATATAACTATCTATATCTCTGTGAATTTATAAAATCCTTCATGCATTTAGTTATTAAGATTTTTATGTAAAGATACATACTTATTTTATTTTTAATAGAATTGATTGGTTTAACTTTAATTTTTATTAATATATATGATTATTGCGGAATATGAGTAAAAATACTTGCTTGTCATAAACTTCGTGATATTCACCCTGTCTATAATAATTTCATATCATTATAAAATTTGAAATGAAATTATGTCATAGGAGGTGGGGATTAGAAAATATTTATGTTTAAACTTTTATAGCTGTAAAGTTATTTTAATTTGATATTATAATATTTTGTATTCTGTTGTATTATGATATATATAAAAATATATATTATCTAACCACAATGATTTATTAGTAAAATAAATTTATTATTTATTATGTTTAATATATGTTTTATTTATATATATTTGTTTTATTTTTATATGAATAAATAAAAATTTAGAAGATCAGAAATTTTTTATCATTCATGTTAAAAAGAATTACAAAATTGTATATTATTTAGAATAAATCAATCATTTATTAAGTTTATATAATAAAATGATTATATACTCCTGAAGAGCTAATATTGTATCAAACTGTAAAAAACTTTTTAAGAGCTAATATTTTACCTCCTTGTGATAATTTTTTTTGTAAAATATAATATTATTTTTCATATCAAGAAGATATAAGTTGAATAAAACCTTCATGCGTTTTACATTAAAACCACATATAGAAATAATATGAAATACTCATGAATTTGTATTATATTTATTCTTCGAAGGAATACATTACACTATATGATTGAAATATCTAATGTGCTATTGTAGTAGCAATATTGTGAAAATGACTTTAATAGTATTTTCGAACGATCTCATACCTTCTAGTGACTAAGTAAAATAATAAGTTATTAATAAAAAACTATGAATTTTTTTCCACTAGTTTTGCTTCATTCCCTGAAGTGAATATAGCAGTACATAACAATTATAAAAATGAAAATATAGAGATCATGATTATTATTGTAATTGAGGATGTGATTGGAGACTAATCATGATAATATGAATAGATAAATTTTGATTTAAAATACACACATGTTTTGCGATAGTGATTATGAAATAAAGAATCAATGGCGACGTTTAGAAGTCTGTCCTACCAGATTTATTGCATTCCCTGAAATGAATGCAAACATAAAGAAAGTAAAATATATAATCATGGACTAATAAAAGTGGGAATACAGTAATAAATAAGAGAACAATGAGAGTTCTAAAGATAACTCTTCAAAGGGTAAAGATAACTTATATTATCAATGTGATATGAAAGATTATTGGCCACATATATAGCATACGCTAAAATATTTTGTTTCTGTTAATATTTTTTAAAGAATGATATGAGAATGTAGTAATAAATTCTATCATTATAAATAGAAAATATTTATCTTATTTGGTACTAAAACTAACACATATTATTCCAATATTTGATAGTACAAAATTAGTCGAAAGCTCTAGAAGAGCTAACATATTAATATCTTGTGATCGTTAATCTATTGGTTTTAAAAGATATTTATAATGGATCTTATATTGAGATTGTGAATGAGAAAAATATTATATTTCATATGAATCACTATTACTATAAATATCTATTTTGAAAAGATGAAAAAGAGAGGATTGGGTTATTAATTTATATTTATTTTATAATCATTGTGATCTTCTTTTGTCATCATCCTCATTAAGGGGTTGAAAACAAAATATTTGACTATGAAAGATCTATTTATGAGCAATGAAATATGATAATTCTATCCAAAACTCGTTATGGTTGAATATACCTGAATTTGCAAATTTGTTTTTAGATATTTGAATATTTTAGCATATTCCCTGAAGCGAATATTTCATATAATTGTTTGAAAATTATATTTATTTTGTTGACTTAGTGGTATTATAGTCTTCACATTGATTTAGACATTTCCAGTAGTAAATGTCATAATAGCACTTATATGTGGATACAAAGTAAAATGAATGATAGTAAAATTATTAATTTTACAATTTAGTACAACTGAAACATATGTTAAAGTAAACTAGAAGTTTACTGATACAAATGTATTTACTACTTGGCATGACCAGTTAGACTATCCTTGTAACACCCTAAATCCGGCCTAGACATTATGGCCAAATCTGGAGATGTTACGAGGAAAAGTTGTAAATCCGAATTTTTCTTTTTAAAAGCATTGTATATCTTTGTTACTAAAAGAGTCCATTTTATTTAAAAATATGTTGCTATATATATTAGTCAATCGTCAATTGTTTACATTTTCAAATTAAACAAATAATTTGTAGCGAAAGTTCTTAAGTTGTTATATTTTGAAAATCTGAGTTTGTTTTCTCGAAAAAGGTCAATTTCGTAAATCGTTATATCACATGTCATGCAAGATATTCCAGATTAAAATCTAATACCAAAATTAAACCTAAATATCCAGAGAGTCCCAAAATTACAAAAATCTCAAAACCAAAATTTTTAATTAGACAAATTTTATGTAAATAGAGTGTTACGGGAAAGTGGTTACACCTGAGCTTCCGTCGTACCGACCCGCCTAAGTCTGAGGGTTACTTGAATGAAACAGATAAATAGAGAGCGAGTTTTGATAACTCAATGTGTAACACATATATAAACATAAATTCAGATTCGATCTCATTGTAGAACATATACAGATGTAAATCTGTTGCAGAATCAGAGTTATAACAGAATCACACAGATACAGATATGCATAATTCTACCCCCATCCTCCACACATCAACTCCGACCATCCCAACACACCACGTGGAGTATAAATAATGTAACGCCCCGTACTCGAGACCATCACCGGAGTCGAACACGAGGTGTTAACGGGCTTAATTCATTACTTAAACAGCTCAAACAATTTATTTTTAAAATTTCCAGTCAAGCTAGCAATCTTCATCAGAGTCGCTTAAAAATTCATATCTCGAGTTCCGAAACTCGAAATCCAATTATGTAAATTTTTCCTGAAACTAGACTCATATATCTATTTACTAAATTTTTTTCTAGAATTTTTGGTCAAGCCAATTGGTACAGTTTATTAGTAAAAGTCTCCCCTATTTTAGGGCTTGACTACTCTGACCCCTATGTATTATGAATCAGATATCTCCCTGTACAGAGTTTCAATAACTATGCCATTTGTTTCTTATAAAACTAGACTCAATAAGGATTTCATAAATGTAAGGCAAAACTCCTAATTGTTTTTGTACAATTTATGGTGAATTTCCAAAGTCAGAACAGGGGATCCAGAAATTGCTCTGGCCCTGTTTTACAAAAATTTAAACATCTCATAAAATATAACTCATATACTTGTTTTGTTCCATCCATATGAAAATAGACTCATAATTCTTCAATTCCATATATTATTCATCATCTAATTATATCTCTACTATTTTTAGTGATTTTTCAAACTCACGTCGCTGCTGCTGTCTGAATCTATTTTATGGTAAAATTTACCTATTTCATGGTTTCCGTGGATTAGCTAGCAATTTAGCATTCATAACACCAAATATGATCATGATTAGCCATTCCGATGGCTAATCATTACCAAGCATTTCCATACCACTCAATAACCATATCATAAGACCATATACACAAAATGATTATAATGCTATACATGCCATACTCAAACTATACAAGCCATTATGCCAAGATGGTATACAGATAGTGTGAGCGTGCCTCCGACCGTTTCCAATTTCCGAGCTGGCTTGTCAACACTACAAGGAATGAAAAGGAGGGAGTAAGCATAAATGCTTAGTAAGTTCACATGCAAATAGCAAGTAACATAACTATATAAGCAAACATAAAACATCATTTGCATAATCATCACCGAGACATTCATATCACATTTTCATTTATCATCTTACCATATTGTTGTTATATCGAGTTTTCAACCTGAGGGTTAAGTACATACCTGTTCAAAGTATCCATTTCACAACACTTACCAATACGTCCCTTTCATCTCGAGTATTCCTCCATTTGAATAGAATTTTACCCGTTGAACACATCGGAATATAGTTCGGATACATGGAAAGTTTGCACATAAGTGCCACATATGTAGCCAAGCTACCATGTAACCCGCCCATAAGCGAACTCGGACTCAACTCAACGAGCTCGGGCGTCCGCATCCATAAGTGAACTTGTACTCAACTCAACGAGTTCGGATGCCTAGTTACATCTCACAAACTCGGACTTAACTCAACGAGTTCGGACATTCGCATCCATAAGTGAACTTGGACTCAACTCAACGAGTTCGGATGCCCAAATATCCTAGTGACATGTCACTTGTATCCTAATCTATTCCCAAGGTTCAAACAGGTTTTTTCCTTGATCACACATCTTTGTCGTTTTCCACGGAATATCGAAACCGATATTTGGTAGCAATTCATATTTAACAAGTAGTACACATAATTTGCATATTACTCAATAATAACCACAAAGCATAATATTTCATGATATTAATCATCATATCATATAAATAACATTAAATTACTTAAAATGATAATTATGTTACTACATTTACACCTGAACTTACCTCGTATGCGAAAATGGTCATTTTTACCATTTTGTCCACAACTTGGTATTTTGCCAATTTTAGCCCGAATTTCGATTTTCCTTGCTCTATCATTTCAAATATAGCCTAATTAGGACTCATATTATTCAAATCAACCCAAAATCATATTTTGGAAAAATTAAAATTTTACCCCTAAACTTTTACATATTTGAACTTTTGCCCCAATGCTCGTAAATTAAACTTCATCCTTATTTCTTATGTTTTATGACATGCGGATCATTTTTCCCCTTTATGGCAATATCAAATTCTCACTCTAACATGTACTTATGACTATTAGGTATTTTTACCGATTAAGCCCTTTTACTCGTTTTCGCTTAAAATCGAGTAGCAAAAGTTGTCTAACATAATTTAAAACCTCATATTCTATCATTATACACCAAAATACACAAATTTCACCTATGGGTATTTTTCCAAATATGAACCCTAGGTTGAATTATTGCTAGCATAAGTTAATTTGAGGTACTGGGATTTCAAAAACATAAAAATCATTAAAAACGGGGTTAGAACGGACTTACAATCGAGCTTGGAAGCTTGAAAAACCCTAGCCATGGTTTCTCCTTGCTATATTCGGCCATGGGGTTGAAGATGGACACATTTGGTTTTAAAATTTGTCTTTTAATTCATTTTACCCCTAAATGACCAAAATGCCCTTTTTACTATTCTTTAAATTTTTACCCTTCCAAGCCCATTTTTGTCCAATTTTTTTTTAGAAATTGGTGAAATTACTCTTTAAGGACCTCTAATTAATAATCTAATTCAATTTTAAGTTAAATGCTTCTAGAACACAAGTTTTGCAATTTATTCAATTTAGTCCCTAATTTCAAATTAAGCACTTTATGCATAGAATTTCTTCACGAAATTTTCACACAATCATGCAATCATATCATAACCTCAAAATAATTATAAAATAATTATTTCTATCTCAGATTTGCGGTCTCGAAACCACTATTCTGATTAGGCCCTAATTCGGGATATTACAAAACACCCACCCAACCCTACACACCGCATAGTGTTCATACGACACTTTTAAAATAATCGCAACATTGCTGCTAGTATATTGGCAAGATATCGCCTCACGCAGAAAACTTCCTTCTCATAATACATAACCCACCCCATAGCCAAATATAGACAGAATATCAGATATAACAGAATAACAGATACCAGAACGTATATCACATGCATGCTCGTATAACAAATACTAAACATGCTCATACATAACAGAGCATATCATACACATCATATCACGCTATACTTATGTAGATGTTATTTACGTCAATTTCAATTTAACAAAGTAGCAGATTTCATGCTTTACGGATTATACAACACATATCGGCCCTACGGAAGGCCCACAGTCGATCAGGACGACATGTCTGAAATTTGGGCCCATACGTCCGTGCGGCCCACATACCCAAAATGGCCTGCCCATGTAGCTTACACGGCCCAAAATGGCCTAGACACACGACCTTCCACGCGGCCTATCACACGATCGTGTGTCACACACAGTCATGTGGCGTCGACAGGCCCCAATTTCGGCTTTCTTCGATCACTATTTTTCAAGTTTCTCATTACACACTTGGCTTGATTTTGATGCGAAAGTAACCATAAGACCTCCAAAACCTAGAAACAGTATCCCAACAATACTTTAGTGCTCAATTTACGAATTTAATAAGAATAAACTATGAATTAGCCTCTTAAAATCGACAATGCACACGCATACTTACCGCCAATGAACAACAATCTCACCTACGAATTAGGCCGTTGGAGTGAAACCTTGTAACGCCTCAAATTTTGGGGGTTAGAAGTTCTGATGTTAGTGGTTAGGGTCTAAGAGAAAGGTGTGCTTTTGTGTTTGGTTTTGCGTGTGTGTGACAAGAATGAGCCTGCTGGTCTGGTGGTGGTGCGAGTATTAGTGTTCCTCTAGGTTCTGGGTTCGAGTCCTTGGGTGTGTATTTTGGAGAGACTTGAATTTTATTTTGTTCTTGGTTAATTTTTATTTACTTATTATTTATTTTGATTTTGATTTTCCTTTTCCTTTCTTTTTGCACGTTGTTCTTTTTCTCTCCTTCTCCTTGGCTTTGTTTTCTTCTTTGGTTTTACCTTTTTAAATCGGTGGTGTGGTGGTCGACAGAGCTTCGTTTTTCTTTATCATCGAGTCTGCATCGGGACATTTCGATCATCAAAACAGGTGTGGGATTCGAAACTTTTCTATTTTACTGTACGAATCTTCGTTCCAGTAACTCTTGAATATGCTTCAATTTCGTTGACTTTAGGCATTTAATGGTTGAGAAATACGGGGTATATGACATATTTTTCTATAATATCTTTATTATTAAGATTAGGGATTGGTTTGGGTGGCTAAAGTGGCGATTTTGGCCTATTTCGAGGTGGTTTCGTGGCCATTAGGGTTTCCACACAGGCATGTGCTAGTTCACACGGTCGTGTACTTTTGAGAATTAGGGTTTCAGGCTAATTTTGTGCCACACAGTTGTGTGGCCGACTTGGGGATTTTATCGTTTCTTACACGGCTATGTCTTTTAAGCATACGGGCTTATGAGATTAGGGATTAGGGTTTGAGTGATTTGGTGCCAGATAGCCTGGCCACATGGCCGTATGGCTAATTTAGGGATTTAGAGATCCCACACGGGCGTGTGTTTTGGGACACACGACTGTGTCTGGTAGGCACACGGACGTGAGAGACACTCACACGGCCGTGTCATCCCTATACTCAAATTAGTGCATATGGACAAAGAGTTACACGGCCTGTTCCTACGGCTATGTCCCTGGTCCATACGGGCATATGCCCTAATCACACAGCCGTGTACCCTAATCACACTACCGTGTGCCTCTTTTCACATGGGCGTGTGCCTCTGTCATACGGCCATGTGCCCCATTTTACTCGGGCTTTTGACATTCCACACGACTTGGGCATTTCCTATACAGCCAGAGCACACAGACGTGTGGTCCTAAGACACTTATATTGGTTCGATGTTCCTTTCTGATCTGAAAATGTTTTTGTGCGCTTCAACCCTTGGCTAAGTTTAAACAAGGGTAGTTAAGAATTCTGATCTGGGCTTCGGCCTGGGTGTATCTGTGTGACTATCATGAGAAATGTTTGAATTTGAATCTGTCTTGTTGGGTTTGTGTGCACATTTATTCCGTATGACTATCTGATTTTGTGTCTCTGTTCTGTGAAATTGTATGCATACATACATTTGCATAAAATATTTTGGGATGGGATTGTGAAGAGAAGGAAGACTGATTCTGTCTGACCTGGCAATTAAGTTGCAATTTACCGGTATATCGGTTCACCACATTGCACTATATCGCATGTATGTCAGCTTTGCTACGTAACTTTATCTGATCTAACAGTTTAACTGCAAAGTCACCGGTATAGTGGTTTACCGCATTGCACTGTACTGCATGTATGTTAGCTATGCTATATATATATGATCTGGTAGTTTAAGCTGCAATTTATTTGTACTGCGGATTATCGCACTACACTGTATAGCACATTCGTCAGCTTTGTTGCGTATATTTATTCTATCTGGCAATCTAACTGCAAATTACTGATATAGCAGACTATCGCATAGCACTATATCGCATGTATGATAGCTATCCTATGTATACATTATCTGATTTAGCAGTTCAACTGTATTTTGATAAGACATCATTGTCGGGCGATCCGAGGTGGCGGGTCATTGTTGCCGGGCAACCCAGGATGACTTTATATGGAGTGTAGGGTTGGATGGGCCTACTTGGTTCTATGTGGTGTGTGTGGTTGGATAAGCTAAACAGCTCTTACGATGTGTGTTTGAGGAACGAAGATCTGTGTTTGCAGCTTTGCTACGTAACTTTATCTGATCTAACAGTTTAACTGCAAAGTCACCGGTATAGTGGTTTACCGCATTGCACTGTACTGCATGTACGTTAGCTATGCTATATATATATGATCTGGTAGTTCAAGCTGCAATTTATTTGTACTACGGATTATCGCACTACACTGTATAGCACATTCGTCAGCTTTGCTGCGGATATTTATTCTATCTGGCAATCTAACTGCAAATTACCGATATAGCAAACTATCGCATAGCACTATATCGCATGTATGATAGCTATCCTATGTATACATTATCTGATTTAGCAGTTCAACTGTATTTTGATAAGACATCATTGTCGGGCGATCCGAGGTGGCGGGTCATTGTTGCCGGGCAACCCAGGATGACTTTATATGGAGTGTAGGGTTGGATGGGCCTACTTGGTTCTATGTGGTGTGTGTGGTTGGATAATCTAAATAGCTCTTACGATGTGTGCTTGAGGAACGAAGATCTGTGTTTGGCTAGACGAGTGGGTTTTTTTATTATCTTATTGTATCCATACGCATATGTTTGATGATTTGTGTGTGGGATTCTCTGACTGTTTCTGTTTGACTGCTTAACATATGTGATAGTGTGCCTCTGAACTTTGACTGTAAGATTAGTGTCTATAATCTGATTGTCTAGACAGTATTTGTGCTGAGACTTCTGTGTGAACCTAACGTGTTCTGATTGTTAAGCTCTGTTTGGACACCAGTTCCGGTGTGATTTCTGATTCTGTGTGTGTTTGAGATTCTGTTGCGATTCTGATTTGAATACTCTAACTCTATCTTTTGTTTTGTTTCGAACTCACACTGAGCTCGAGTAGCTTACCCCCTATTAGTGTTTCACCTTTCAGGTACCCTTCTGAATTCTGACGCTGGGCTCGGTATGCGGAGGTCTCAGATAGTCTTAGAGAGGAATAAATTATCAGTTTGTTTCTATTAGCTATTTGATTTTGGACTATAAGATTTTACTAAAACTATGGTACAAATTTACAAATTAAGTTTTAATCATTTTTATTCCGCTTGTATATACGACCGTAGCTGTAGACTGGTTTTTAAACGATTAAGTATTATGATTCGACATGATAATTACTTTGTAAAATTTGCCTATGGTCACTTCGGTGGTCAATGTAGCATCCGAGATTCAGCCTAAATTTTTAGGCCAAGTTTGGGGTGTTACAAACCCATTGCTTCTCAACCGTGTCCTAAATAGCATATCTACAGAAAATTAGATTCCCAAACTACAACACCACTTTGCCACTTCAAAAAGAAAGACCCTAAACCAACCGAACTTACAAAATCCAAAAATAAAGAAAAGCAAAGCCCCACTTACCAAGCCGAATGAAGAAAACTGAAAAATCCAAATCGCAGTGATTTGAACGAATGATTTGTGAACAAAATTGAAGGAAGAATCAAAAATAAATTTGCAGAGAAAAGAAAGAGAAGAAAACGTCAAAAGAAAAAGAACTTTGGAGAAAAATAAAAATAAAATTAAATCAAAATAATATCTCAACTCCCCACTACCCCACTAACTATCAAATCCCACCAAAACCGACCCACTAACTCTCGTCCAACTACCAAAGAATTTCAATCCCACCAAATCTCTACAGCACAACCATCACACACTCATAGAAGCAAAAATTATCACCCTTCGCTCATACGAGGGTTCAAACACAGGACCCCAAGACAAGCTAACACCTTACCACTTGAACTAACA
Organism: Gossypium hirsutum; assembly: GCF_007990345.1. Taxonomy (NCBI): domain Eukaryota; kingdom Viridiplantae; phylum Streptophyta; class Magnoliopsida; order Malvales; family Malvaceae; genus Gossypium; species Gossypium hirsutum. The sequence continues at coordinate 70,079,692 of NC_053433.1, forward strand.
GGCTCATTCTAATATGAGTTGACCGACAATATAATTAAGTCAAGCAATATGGATAAGGCTAGGAATAAAAAATAACAAAAATTCCAAAAGTGGGACTTGAACCCAAGACCTCAAGCACACACCCACATCACTTAACCATTGAAGCAAATACTTAATTATGACAAAATTTGTAAAAAGATGATTTAATAAATCAGGGCATTACAATCCTGGATCATATATGATGCAAAAATTAATTAAGAATTCACATGGACATTTATTAAAGAACAAGAAGATTCTTTAATTTAAAGATTTCTCATTTTTTGTTTGTTCTCAATGAAAATTGATTATTAGAAATTTACTAGCTAAATTGAGATTTATTGTCTTGCATTTCTGAAACGAATATGGGTCATTCATCCACCAAGTGGATGGTTTTAGTATTATATGATTTTGGTAGATGCATCTACAAAATAATCACATATATGTTATCAATTTGCAACTTGTCATTTGCAAGATTGCTTGTTTAAATAATTAATTTTGGATAATGCAATTAAGATATTTCATCTTGCTAATATATCTTAGTCTTTTATTGATTGAGTTTGAAAAACTTTTGTAAAAGTTTGTTATTTATGCGCATAATGGTTTAGAAAAATTATTGATTGAACACCTTTGATTAATGTTTAAACCATTACTTAGAAGAACTAAACTTCCTATTTCAACATGAGTTTATGTTGATTTACGTGTTGTATGCATCAAGCCAATAAGTTATAAATATTCCTCATTACAATTGGTTTTTAACCAAAAGCTAAATATTTCTCATATTTGAATTTTTGTATGTGTGTATATGTTCCAATTGCTCCACCACAACACACAAAGATGAGTGAATCCTCAAAGAAAGCTGAGAATATATATATTAATTACAAGTTTCTTTGTATTATTAGATGTTTTAAATACATTGGAGATTCAATTATGACATTATTTGTGATTATAATTTTGATTCGATAGTTTTCTCGACATTAGGGGGAGAGAAATAATAACTTGTAATGAGTTAGGAGGAAAGTAATTTGAACCAGAAGTTCAACAATGATAACTCATTACAAGTTAACTATCAGATGTATTTACAAAATTAATGAGAATAATCAAGTGAATATTTTAATTTGAACCAAAAGACCCAATAGGACAATCAGTTAGAATAAATAATAGTTTGATCGGTTCCAAAGATGAAAATTCTTCTAGATAGTCGTATAGTGAAGGCGGCTGCTCGAGAAGAGATCCAAGACATAACTAATGAGTAAAACACCAGAAGAGATTCAGGTACCTGAAACTGAATTTTAAAATAATAAAAATAAAAAATCTCAATAAGTTATGTCAATTTGAGAAAATATGGAACCGAATAATAAAAGTGGTCTACAATGATTTTGCATGCGATATTATTATTTAAATAATAAAATAAAAGGAGGATCTTGAATAAATCTATTGAGAAATATAGATATGGAATAAATTGATCAAAATAGAAATACGCAACTCAAGTACAATTAAATTCGTGGAGTTTTTGGACCAGTTGTCCAAATATCTAAAGGTATAAAGCCAGAGGGTGCAACTGAAGTAGTTTTGCAAAAGCGGAATAAAAATATGAAGTTTTTCGTTAAGTACTGGTACTGATTATGAAAAGATATAATATTCTTTTACGGTGGATGCAATAACCTTTAGACATATTATTTTGACAATTCATAAAAGATTTAACTTGCGTCTAATGGTTGTTGTTACAAAATTTATAAATCACCATATAGTAAAGTTTATATTAAAATCCTTGAAGGATTTAGAATGCTAAAAGCATACTAAAATTCTCGGGAAATTATTCATTTATATGAATTGAAATAATTGAACATACGTGGTAAATTTGATTAGTCAATAGTAATTGAAAGAGGATTATAAAATGATCCAAAATACCTATTTGTATTTTTATAGAAGGAACATGTTTAAAGTTTGCTATGATTATCGTTGAAACTCCTAAAGAGATCAAAATATATTTCCCCAATATTTTCCCTCACTCATAATTTTCAAAAGAATGGTGATATAAATGCTTTGCCATACATTCAAATAGTCATTTGAAAAACTAGTATTCAAGTTGAATGCGTAAAGTATGTGATGTTTTCATGAGGAGAAGTAAATACGCATTGTGTAACATCCCGAAATAGGGCCTAAACGGAATAGTGGTTGCAAAACCACGAATCTGAGGTTAAAAAAATTATTTCGATTAATTTTTAAGGTTTAGTCATTGATTGAATAATTGTGTGAAAATTTCATGAAGAAATTTTATGTATAAATGCCTAATTTGATAATTAGGACTAAATTGTAAAATTAGCAAAATGTGTGTTCTAGATAATAAAGGGGATTTAATTGAAATGGGTTCTTAAAGTGGAGGTCCTTATTTAGTAATTAGACTATTATATTTAAGTTTGGACAAAAATAGGCAAGAATAGGACAAATTTGAAAGAAAAGCCTTTAAGGGCATTTTGGTCATTTAGTAATTAAAAGAATTAAAAAGGGAAAATAAAGCCAAAATTGGTCCATCTTCTTCATGGAGGCTGAATATAGCATGGGGGAAGCCATGATTAGGGTTTCCAAGCTTTCCAAGCTTAATAGTAAATCCCGGAAAGTGAGATTTGGACTTAGAACGGGAGAAAAATAGAAAATTGGGAAAGTTGGAAATTGTCGTTTTGGTATCAAGGTAAGTTCATATGTTTAATAAGCATTTAATTATGCATATTTGAATGATAAACTGATATTTTGGCCACAAATACTTTAGTATTGAGTTTCAGATATAATGAATAATGTTAGATAATAATTCGATATTGGAAAGAGAACTTATATAATTTATATGTAAGACCATATTTTGTATTATGGCTTTGTATGATAATAAGAAAGTATTGACTAGCATAGTTTGATGAGAATAAGTTAAGTTGATGATATGATGAGATTGAGAATGTAAGTATGTAAATTGAGTAGCATTTTATTATTATGCAATTATTGTTATTAGTATTGTTATTATTGAGTTATGTGACTAACCTTGAGAATTTTAGCAAGTATGTTTTAGCTATGACTAGACAAGGCATTGATATCTCAAAGTCCATGGTTGTACCACGGCAATTAAGGAAGAATTGACGGAAAAGTCCATATTCATAACATGGCATTTAAGGAGGAATTGACGGTTAAGGATACCATGTAAGACCATGTCAAGACATGGCATTGGTAAGGCAAGGATCCCGTGTAAGACAATGTCAAGACATGGCATTGATGAGTGACTATAAGGCAAAGGTCCCATGTAAGACCATGCCAAGGCATGGCATTGGTGAGTTCATAAGGCAAAGATACCACGTAAGACCATGTCAAGACATGGCAATGGTAAGTTCAAAAAGAAAAAGGTTCCCGAGTAATCCAAAGAGTAAGTCAAAGTAACGACAAGGTGAAAACATGAAGAAAGAGTACAGGTATGCATTCAAGGCTTATTTAATATTGAGATTGTAAGTAATTGAGATTATCAAGTATTAAGTAAGTGATGAGTTTTCAGTTATGCTTGTGACACTTTATGGCATGATTGGCAATATGCCTATATTATGAAAGAGTACTCATGTGTTAAGTGAGATGTTGCAGGTATGTAAGCAAGCTATTAAGTAAGATGCCTTTTGTATTCTAAGCCTTTGGTAAGGTTACTGATGAGTAATATGGGAAAGTAAGAACTAAACTTTATTTAAGCAAATTATGACAGCATAGTAGTAAGCTAAATTGATTGCTAATGCTTATTATTTTACATGTGAACTTACTAAGCTTTATAAGCTTACTTCTTTCACTTTCTCGTGTTTCAAAGTACTTAAAAGGAAGCTCGGGTTGGAGGTCGTCGGAGATCACTTCACACTATCGACTATCAAGTTACCAAATGGGTATCTTCGTTTATAAACGTTCTAGTTTATGGCATGTATAGGGACTTAGCCATTTTGTGTGTATGTTCTTATGATATGGTTAAAGAATGGTATGTAAATATTTGATAATGATTAGCTATTGAAATGGCTAATGAAGAACTTGTTTCGGTGTTATGTATGCCTAAATGGTAGTTAATACAAAGGAATAATGAAAAAGTGAAATTAGCATTAAAACAGTATTGAACAACAATAGTGACGTGATCTTGAAAAATCACCAAGAATAGTAGAAATGGAATTAGGTGATGAATGAATTATAGAATTAAAGCTTATTGGGTGTATTTTCATATGAAAGAAAAATAGTAAGCAAAAGAAGTGTATATTAAGAGATATTTGAATTTTAGTGAGACAGGGTCAGAGCAATTTCTGAATCCCCTGTTCTGGATTTATAAACTCGATTTATAAACTCACTAAAAATTTTACAAAAAGAATTAGGAGTTATAGTTTATATTTCTAGATTCCGTAGTGAATCTTCTTTCAAGAGAAACAAACGGCATGTTTATTTGAATTATGTACATGGAGAAATTTGTTTCATAGTGAGGAGAGGTCAGAGTAGTCGAATAGTGCAATAGGGAAAATTTTAACTAATAAACTGTACTAATTGGCTAGACAAAAAATTCTGGAAAAAATTAGTAAGAAGATATATGAGTCTAGTTCTAGGGAAAATTCATGAATTTAAATTTTGAGTTTTGTGACTCAAGTTATGATTTATTTAGTGACTATGACGCTAGTGGACAGTTTTATAAGGAATAATGAAATAAATTGTTTTGATTTGTCTTAGTATTCGAAAAGTTTTTAATGTTCCCGATTTGGTACTAAACCGTTTTAATTGCATGTTTTAGGGTCTCGAGAGCCCTTTTTAGGGACATATTGAATGAATGTAAATAAATTAATTTTAAAAGCAAATTTTATGCCCCGAATTAGTAAGTTAAGTCAGGTAACGCCTCGTGTTCGACTCCGGCGACAGTCTCGGGTAAGGGGTGTTACACATTGTACTCTTTTTCCTTTACCCATGGTTTTGTCCCATTGGATTTTCTTGGTAAGGTTTTTAATGAGACATCATATTATGCGTATTATAGATTGTGTACTTTTTTTCCTTCATTAGATTTTGATCCCATAGGGTTTTTCCTAATAAGGTTTTAACGTGGCACATTATCTACCAATTGACATCCAAGAGGGAATGTTATGAATATCTTACTAAGTGGATGTCCATCATGATCAAGATAAGTTTTGTTGTACTTTAATTTTAATAGTTATTAGAATTAGATCTCTACTTATTTTCTACTTCTTATACCTATAAATAGAGACTCTGATGAAGAATCGTAATCATCCCATTGATCAATAAAATACGCTCTCTCTTTGTTCTTTGCTCTCTGTCTATTTATTTTATAACAATATTTAAATTGTAAACTTAATTTTAAATTCATCACGTAAACTGAACTAAAAAGCAATTTTTCCTTTTGAATTAAGTTCAAATGTCAATTTAAAAATTTAATGTGGTTTGAAAAACTATATACCTATTGGTTAAAAACCATTTTTGAATCTCAATACTAAAGCAAACCTAAATATTTGTAGGCCTCTAACTTTTAAAGGTACTAACTGGCTGAAAGTCATATATTTGAAACTACATTAACTACTATAAATTGATGTTCTTAGACTGTTGATATTTGCAATTTATGGGAACTTTGAGGCATATTCTCAATTGGTAAAGGTGGAGAGTTGAATCATAAAATTCTAGTTTCATATTCTACTTCAGGAGACCTTTACAAAGGTATATCATATGCTCAAAATGGCTGAGTGATAAATGAGAAATTGATACTCAAAGTAAGCTACTTGTAAATATTTGTTGAGGAAAAGAAAAGCTTAGATTCCACATTTGTTAAAAACCAAGTGTGAGATGAGTATATATATGAGAACCCACTTATAAGGTTATTGAATGGCTAAGCTTGAAATCCTGTCTCGCGCCCTCCCTACATGTTAGGGTTGGGGGTGCACCTGCATGACGTGAGCAACACAAAATGACCGGACCGAATATTTTATTTTTCTTCTCGGATATTATATAGAATTTGTATTAAAAGGTAAAATATCTCGATTTGATTTTATTCCAATCAGATTGATTTTGAATTTGATTTGATTTTATTCAAATTGATTTAAAGGCTTTTTTAATGGAAAGATTTGTATTTTTATTCATGGAAATTTCCAAAATTCCTCCTTATTGAATGCCTATAAAAGCCTAAAAGAGTTCTATAGTATTCTTTACACACACACAGGGAGAAATAACGAATTTTCACTCATAGAAATTCTTTTCTTTTTCCTCTCCAAATTTTCCAATGTTTCGGTGATAGAAAAAGACATTGTTTGTTCGTTGATCACTGCAGAGGTGTTATTGCTTCAATCATCGTGTTGTTGTATCCTGGGAGACATTTGACCAACGTTTCTCCAAGTACTGTAGGAGCGGTCGAATCTGTCTTAAGAAATCTGTGTAAAACAGACATCAACATCTAGTAAAACTCGTTTCTTCTTTTTTCAATTTCTGGTTTTTGTTATGTTAATTATTGGTTTTTTATATCTGATAATTTAAATATAAATTATTCAATTTATTTTATTATATATATAAATATTTGTTTATTTATATTTATATATTTTTGTTTGCTAACGTGTTTTGTCCAACTGTTCTCACTTATCAATCCCATATTATGTTATAGTATAGGTTAGCTTATTATTAAAGTAATAAAATATTTTTGAAAAGTATTGTTTATAAAAAATGTTTTTAAAAAATTGATGATATTTTCCAAAAATGTTTTAGGAATATAAAATGTTTATTGTAAAATAAAAAAATATGTATTTAAATAAACTTAATTTTTTGCCATTTGAATTAAGTCAAAATGTCAATTTAAAAATTTAATTTGGTTTGAAAAGCTATATACCTGTTTCTTAAAAACCAGTTTTGAATTTCAATAAGAAAGAAAACCTAAATATCTGTGGCCCACTAACTTTTAGAGGTACTAACTGGCTAATGTTTGCACGGAGCTCAACTACTATAAATTGATGTTCTTAGACTGTTGATATTTGCAAATAGAACTAGCAATGGATATAGTTATAGTGAAAGCAAAATTAGTTGAGCAAACATGGTCAAATCCCTTGCTTCTTTCGCTTCTCGTCTTGTTCCTCAACTTATTCCTTAACTTCATCAAGCGTAGCAAGCTCAAATTGCCACCATCGCCACCCAAACTCCCCATAATTGGCAACTTACACCAAATAGGCACACTCCCTCATCGTTCTTTCCGAACTTTGTCTACCAAATATGGCCCTCTAATGTTGTTACACATTGGCCATACTCCAACTCTCGTAGTTTCATCAGCTGAACTGGCTGAAGAAATGGTGAGAAACCATGACATTGTTTTCTCAAACAGGCCTATAACCACACCTGTAAAAATCTTGCTTTATGGGTGCAAGGACTTTGGGTTTGCACCATATAGTGAGTACTGGAGACAAGCTAGGAAAATTTGTGTTCTTCATCTTCTAAGCCTGAAAAGAGTGCAATCATTTCAGTTTGTGAGAGAAGAAGAAGTTTTAACACTGATTAATAAGATCCGTGGTAGATGTCTCGATGCTAGTCCAATTAATATGACTGAGATGTTGCTTGGCACCTCTCACAATATAATCTCTAGGTGTGTGATTGGGCTGAAGGGTGATGAAGAAGGTGGAAGTGGAGCTCGATTTGGGGAGGTAACCAGAAGATTTATGCATCAGATTTCGGAATTTAATGTTGGGGACATGTTTCCTTTATTGGGATGGTTGGATGTTCTTTCTGGGTTTATTGGTCGACTGAAAGAGACGGCTAAAGAAATGGATGAGTTCCTTGATAAGGTGATTGAAGAGCATATGGCTTTGAAATCCTACGATGAAAAAGACTTTGTGCATATTCTCCTTCAGCTTCAAAGCGATGGCATGCTCGGCACTGATCACTCGGGACCACTTCAAAGCTATTTTGGCGGTCTTCTTTCTACTTTTTCATCTTTTAATATTTTATATTAGAATTGATGACCATAACATAATCATGCACGTAACTTGACTTTTGTTGTATATGGATATTACAGGACATGTTCGTGGCAGGAACCGAAAGTGTGGCAACAGCAACAGAATGGACAATGGCTGAACTGATGAGGCAACCGAATATTATGAAGAAAGCCCAAGACGAAGTTCGAAAGGTGGTAGGAAAGAAACCCAAGATAGATGCAGAAGACATCCATCGCATGGACTACTTGAAATGCATTATCAAAGAAACATTGAGATTACATCCACCGGCTCCTCTCATGTCTCCTCGACAAACATCGACGAGTGTGAAATTGGGAGATTACCATATCCCTCCCAAAACAACAGTGTTTGTGAATGTGTGGGCAATCCAAAGGGATCCCAGGTTATGGGAAATGCCTGATGTATTTTATCCCGAGAGATTTGAGAATGTGGAATTCGATTATAAAAATCCCAAGAGCTTCCAATTCATCCCCTTTGGAATAGGAAGGAGGACTTGCCCCGGAGTGTCCTCCGGCCTTATTGCTGTTGAATATGTAATTGCTAACCTTCTCTATTGGTTTGACTGGAAGTTGCCCCCTCGTATCTCTGCTCAGAACTTGGACATCACTGAAGCTTTCGGGTTAGGCGTTTGCATGAAGTTCCCTCTCTGTCTCCTGCCAATGCCTTATCGTCCTTAGTCCACCTAGTTAACATTTCCAATTCAAGTCCATTTCGCTCCCACCTAAAGCCATTTTACTATGCTATGAAATAATGAAGGAAAAGAATAAGGGTACTAGATCTAGCACATAATCTGCTCTACTTGCACCACATTGTTTTGTGATTGAATTTAACTGTGTTTGTTTCCATGTGATAAATAATTTTGCATATCATCCCTTTCCATTTCAAAATTACATTTATCATCCTCCTAAAAATGTTTCATTTTCATCTACGCTGTATTGATGATGAACTAGGAATTTAATTTTCCACCATTCAACATACTTCATTTTAACTTAAAAGAGTAATTGATTTTTACATAAAATTTTTAAATATAAAATTTACATATTTTTATTTTTCATTCATATTGTACAGTCCAATTTTGGCCTGAGCCAAAATAAAGCCAAACCAAACTAAACCTAACAAACCCCAAACCAATATCAAACCAAAACCCAATTAAAAACCATCAGCCCAATAACAGAAAAAAAAACAAAACAAAAAGAAACCCTAGCCCTTAGGTCTTCTAATCAGCCACCATTGCCACCCTAGCCTCTGCACCGCTTGCTGCTGCTACCTTGTCACGTCCACCGCCCTCAAGTTGCACCTACACACAAGCAACAGTGATAGCTAAAAAATAGATTAAAAAGTATTGTAAATGACTATAAAAGCCATTATAAATCAAATGTATTTTCTCTGGACACAGATGAATACAAAAATAGTGTTTCAAACATACATTTAAATACAAAAGAAAAACAGCAAGCAAGCAGAAAAAGAAACCAGGTCCAAAAGCATATTAAAGGTATTTTCCTTTTTATTTTCTTCTTTTTTTAAATCTGTTATATAAGTATACTTATCAAAAAAGAATCAAAGGGAATAAAAAGGGAAAGAGCATACCTAGTTCTTCGATTCGGCCGAAAAGAGGGAGGTTTTTTGAGTTCCGGCCGCCGGAGCTCCCACCGCGATCATGCTGAGGAGGAGAGTGATAGAGAGAATGGAGAGTCTTTTGTTTTTCTTTGAGAAGTTTGCTAAAAATGAAAAAAATTAGATTTTTTAACTTAAACAATGAAATGAAAATGATGCCGTTTTGGCTTAGTGTCTATGGACACTAAACGGCGTCATTTTGGTGTGTAACGGGTCGACCCGACCCTCTAAGCCAAGGTCCGCGTGTTTTCTTTTCAGAAGGGCTAATTGCACTTTCAGCCCTTCCGCTTTTCAAGTGTTTGGCAATCAAGTTTTTTTTTTTATAATTTTTATTTATACCCTGTGTTTTATCTCAATTACATCTTAGCCCGCATCTGAACAACGCCGTTTTGGAGAGAAAGGATAATTCCTATTTTCGTCCCTCCACGTTGTGCGCGTGTTGTAATGCAGTCCTCCCCCTCCTTTTTGTTTCGAATTTACCCCCTAACTTCTGTTTTAAGCCCAATTTAGTCATTTTTTTAGTTATTTAGTTACTTTGTTATTAAATCAGTTATTTTTATTTTCTTTGCTATTATTTTTATAATCATTAATTATTATTATTTCTTTTATTATTATTACTATCATTATTATTTTTAGTAGTAGTATTATTATCATTACTTTTTATTATTGTCCTTACTATTGTTATTCTTTATTATTATTATTATTATTATTATTATTTATTACTATTATTGTTAGTTTTATTATTACTGCCATTATTTTTATTATTACTGTTATAATTATTATATTTCTCTTTTGAAATTTATTTACTTATTATTATTATTATTATTACTATTATTGTTAGTTTTATTATTACTGCCATTATTTTTATTATTACTGTTATAATTATTATATTTCTCTTTTGAAATTTATTTACTTATTATTATTATTATTATTATTATTATTATTATTTTTAAAATACGTTTATGTTATTCTTATTCTTATTTGTTCATTTATATCATTTTATATATAATTTTAAAACTTTTTTTATTTATATCATCATTATGGTTAATATTATTTTAAGTTGTTTACACCATATTTATTTATTTGTTTAATATTAGTTTTTTTAGTTTCCAACTTTAGTCCTTTTACTCATTATTTCTTTGGCTTGTTCATTTTATTTTCGTCCTTATTATCATCGTTCGTATATACGCGTTTATCATTCTGTGACGCAAATTAGCATCGCAATTCATTTTCACATTTTACTATAAATTGCGTTATATTTTTACTCGATACACTAAAATGTTGTTTTAAATAAGTAATATTTCGTATTTCGAGATTCGAAAGGTCGCTCCCTAACTTACGGGTTTCGATTTTCTCAATAAATCCGAACATACGAATGTTTTAAAATTTTTTAAAATAATCTCGGTATTAAGAAAAATCATATTCTAACTTACGGGGTATGATTTCTTTCTAAAAACCGAGAAAATCAAATATCTTTCAAAAATAAATAATTTTCAGTATTTATCCTCATTTTGGAGATTCAAGATATTGTGTCCTAACTTACGGGGTATAATTTTTTTCCTTGATTAACGTGAAATACGTCATTTTTCTAAAAAAATTTAATTAAATAATATTTTAACAAAGGATCGTACTTTTAAAATCTTCGAAGTTCTCAAATTTACGACACTAAGACATTAATTAATCAACTAGGTATCAAGCTTGGGCGTATCGAGGGTGTTAACCCTTTCTCGTGCATAACCGACTCCCGAACCCGTTTTCTGGATTTTGTAGACCAAAAATCATAGTTTTAATAAATTTAAATTTTTGTTAAAACGACTAAATTACCAGGTGATTCGATCACACCTAAATAAAAAGGATTGGTGGCGACTCCCTTTTTTTTCATTTTCAAAATAAAATCGACTTCGTTTTTTTCAAAAAAAATGGTTTCGACACATATAATCAACATAATTTAATCTAAATACATTTTTAACTTTTTTCACTAAAAAAAACTTTCACATAAGTTCAATTGTATTTATAAAACCAAAATAATATTTACTTTATAATCTAAAATTAGACATTTGAAACGCGCACAACCGTTATCACTTAAATTTTATAAAAAAATTTATTTTAGTCCATCAGTTAATTTTTTCATGTCTTTTAATTCTTAAATTTACGTTGTTTGTCAAAATCACCTCAAATAAAAAAAGATAATGTTTATAAACTTTACTGACGAATATGACATTAACAATTAATTAATTTTTTAAAATTCAACAAATTGTAAAACTTATTAAATATATATATAAATATATTTTAAAATTTTTATTTCTTTTTAAAAAATAATTAATTATTGACATGATATATAGATGGATCTCACGTTAGAAAAGTTAATAGACATTAACTTTTCCATTCATTTTGGATATTATGACAAGTTAGAAAAATGCTTCTAACAAGAAATGTTTTTTAGAAAAGTTCTACGTGGGATGTAAATTTTATCCGAGGATTCTTTGGTTTTAGAAACTTTATCCTAGGATTCTCAGGTACTCGAAAATTAATTTAATTTTTTTTATAGAAAATGACAAAAACGTGCCATGTAGAATGCGTCTTCACTCTCTATCTTGCCACGTCACCCGAAAGTACGTCCTACAAAGCATGTTTTCCCCTACCCTATGCCACGTAAATTGAAACATGTCCTACAAGGTGCATTTTTGCCTTCTCTTTTCAAAATTGGCCTATTTTACTAATTTCCAAATAAAAACATAAATCCCTAAATTCCTTTTTAAATTTTCATAGACATAATTTTGCATTTATCTTAACTATTTATTTTGCCTTATCTATTTATAGGCCTCTAAATTTTTAGAGGTACTAACTAGCTAAAAAGAAGAGATTGTATGAAATTGTGATTTCCCATCATCCTTATCCTTTTCCAATGGGATAAGGATGACGTGGAATCACAATTTCATACAATCCTTTCTCTGGAACAATGACATAGTCGGATATTTAAATACATTTGGTTTGGATTTGAATCTAAGCAACAGATACCTATGTTAATAGTTAATATTAGATATTCAGTTCACTTTTTAAAAAAAATATTATTTGCTAATTAAGTTATTGGTCTAGAAACAAATAATTTATTTTGATAGAGTAAAAAATATTTGAGATAATTAAAAAAATAATATTTAAATTATTATTTGAATTGAAATAACATTATTTATCATTATTTAAATAATTTGGAAAATATACTTATCTAAATTTATCACCTAAAGAGATCTACAAATTATAAATTTTGATTGATTAAATTATAAACAATTATCATAGTCGGTATCCTTCGAAGATACAACGATCTCATGTTCAAGCTCCAATGAAAGTGATTTATAAAATTTTAAAAATATTAAAATTTATAATTGAGTAAATTGCACTAAATGTCCCCAATCTATGCCCACATACTAAATTGGTCCCCAAACTTTAAAAGATTTTAATTATATTTCCAAACTTTTGAGTTTATATCAATCAAATTCTTTTGTTGCTAAAACCATTATTTTCACTGTTAACCAAGGTAGTAAGTATCCTGAGTGAACGCACCATTTTTTTATTGGAACCGGTATGTATTAATACTAGTCTATTTCGGTGTACTGTTTCAAATTTATTGATATTTTAAAAAAATATTTATTATATAAAATATTTGAATATATCAAATGAATTAGATTAAATAATCTCAAATATAAAAATATTTATTGACTATATAAAATACTCATTAATAAACTTTACAAATAAAATTTCATCATTTAACAAATCTGAAGTAAATAAGGAAAAAAAACATCCCACACATTAAACAAAAAAAATTATCCACAACATTATTTAAAAAAATTACAATATGATAATCTTATACTAAATATATAAAATGAAAGTTTAGTAAAAACATGCACATAAAGTTATGTTCGTGATGCTTTTAGAAATTGTCTTTTTTTTCTTTAATTTGTTTATTATGTAAATTATTTACTTTTTTTGTTATTTATTAATTCCATACTTTAAATTTCAAATTTGAAATTTAGTTAATGAAAAATTTTAAAGTTGGTAAATAATAATAAAATTATCTATTTTTTAACATTATTTCTACACCAACTTGTGCGTAATGTTCCTGTCGATGCAACCGAAGTTAATTGTAACGAGCTGGTGTAATCGATATAAATTGAAACTTACACATACAAAAAAATAGAAATAATCATTTTGATTTATTACTGAAACAGCACGCACCAAACAATGCATCCGAAACCCATGCAGAGCCAACTACTTACTATTTACTGTCCAATCCTACATGGGTCATTTAAATTAAAAAAAAGAAAAACCTTAACGTTAATTAAAAAAAGTTGAATTAATAAACGGCAAAATACAAAACTTTCTCGCGTCTCCTCGTAATTTTGATATTGTTGAATCTTTATTCAAACTTCTCATGTTCTTTTTTATAGTTTATAGTTTTAATTTAGTTTTGATTGTTAAGTTTTTACTTCAGTTTATGCCACAAAGTTTCTCTGTTTTGCCTTTTTTCTAATTATTTTTTTAATTTTCTTTTGTTAACTTCAAGGTTTAATTTTAATTTTTTTAATTTTATTTTATTTCACATAAAATTTTATATGTCACTTAGTAGTGAAATCGGTAAAAAGACTTGATTGATATAGCTTCCAAAATTTAAAGATATAATTAGAATAATTTAGAATTTTGGAACTAATTAAGAATGTAAATCATAATTTGGGGATATTTGCTATAATTTACTCTTCTTAATATTGTAACAGCTCAATTTTACCCAGGCTCAGTAATAAAACAACAAAAATAAAATATATAATGATAGTCCATTTACAACGCCCGAAATCCCCAAAAAATTACAAACCCAAATACAAAGAGAGGCCTAGTGGCCCAGAAACGTAAACTCTTTCAGAAAAATTAAAACCCTAGTTCTCCTCTACCTCGTGCCTTACGTCAGCGTGCTCACCGCCCGAGGCCTGACGCGCCCTTGCCGCCATTGCACCAAAATGGAAAATGTGCGCTTCCCACCGTCGCCGTTGACCGTGCATTGCTACATGCAAAACAAAAACAAAAAGGACAGAAATAGTAGCAAAAACAGTAGATGGCAGAAACAATAAAAGAAAAAAAAATATGTATAACCGGCTATAAAAGCTAGATTTAAAATGTATTGTCAGACACACAGAGAGAAATAAAAAAGAAAAAAACAACAAGATTAAAAAAAGGTAGTTTTTATTTTTTTTATTTTGCGAAAATAGAAATAAACTAAAGTTTTCTCACTTGCGCCGCCTTGCTCTTCGCCGTGCGAGGCCGAGGCCACTGTCTCCGATGAAAGACAGTATTGTCGGATGAGAGAAATGAAAGGTTTCTTAAAATTTTTAGGGTTTCAACATGTTATTTCAAATCGGGTTTTTAAAAAAAGAGGGGTTAAAAGGGTTTAAAAAAAGGTTTTTTTTTTAAAAAAAAGCTAAAAAGGGCATTGTTTTCTCTCTCCAGCCACTGGAGGCGACGGCCGCCGTCGCCGGTGACCGATGGCCACGGCGACCCAATGGCCTAACTAAGGGGGCTTTCAAATAAAAAGAAGGGAAGAAGAAGTTTTTTTTTAAACAGCTTACAAATGATTTTTTTCTTCTGATTTTTCACTTTTATAGGCCTCCAAAACGGTGCCGTTTTGGGATTGGCCTCAAATGCCCAAAACGGCATTGTTTTGACACGACCCGATTACTCGACTCGAACCACCCTTAGGATCCACGTGTTTTTTAGGGAGGGGATATTTGTGGCTTTAGTCCTTCCACCTTTTAAGTTATTTAATTTGGTTTTAATTTCACTATTCTTTCTTTTTAGAAATTATGCCATTCAATTTGGATTCATTTTCAATTTGGTCCTCGAACTGCTGAACCCTCGGGGAATGATGCGTGTATTTTTGGATTAATTTCTGTGGAGCCCTCGAAATTTGCATCGCATTTTAATTTAGTCATTTATGTTCCTTTTTTTTTAATTTAGACATTAGATTTCAATAGAATTTCAATTTAGTCCTTATTTTCCCCTTTCCTTTATTTGTTTTGCGATTTATAATCTAATTTTTGCTTAAATTTTAATTTAATCCCTAATTTGGTTAATTTTGCCTTTTTATTTACTATGCCATTTATTTTAGCATTTAAATTTATGTCATTTATGTTTCCTCTCGTTTATACATTTTTATTTTTATTTTACCTTTATCATTATTATTATCATTATTTTATTTATTATGATATGATTAGTGCTATTATTATTTTAAATTGATATTCTTGTTACTATTATAGTTGCATTATTATCGTCCTTTATCAACATGTTCTTTTATTTATTTTGTTTTGTTTTGTTTTATCCTTTTATTTATTACCCTAATATCGTCCTTCCATTTTTACCTACATGGCTATTTCATTTAATTTTGCTATGATCATCTCACGTGTTATATTACAACATAATCATCCGTTTTTTGTGTTAAAAAATACAGATCGTTTTAAAAAAATGTTATCTTTGTTTTATATAATGTATGGAATACTTAAAACCGAGGCAATGTTCATTATTTTTAGAATTCGAGGAGTTGTGCTTCTAACTTATGGAGTATGACATCTTCTTAAAACCAAAGTAATTGAATATCCTACTTAAAATAATGAAAAGAAAGATTTAGGTAATAATCAAATGGTGATTATTCTTATTGTCAAGGATTCGAGATATTATGCCCTAACTTACGGGGCATGATCTTTTCTAATGGATTAATTTGAAATAAAGCCTTTTTCCATAGAATTTAATTTAGTCGGCGATATTTTAATAAAATAACATAATACGAAAAGGGATCGTGTTCAAATTCTATTCAAAATTTCAATTCTCAACACCAAGACATCAAGTAATCAATTAGGTACCAACTTTGGGCGTCTCGAGGGTGTTAACCTGTAATAGCCTGTTTTTAGGTCAAATTGAAACAGTGGTTTTGGGACCACAAATCTTAATACGAAATATTTATTTTATTATTTTAATAAGGTCTACAGCATGATAGATTAATTATATGAAATTTTCGTTAAGAAATTTTACTGTTTAAATGCTCAATTCGGTAAAAAGGACTAAATCGTGTAATGCGTAAAAGTGAGTACTATTGTTTAAAGGTATTTAATAGCTATGGTTTATTAATATGGAAGTCCTTATTATGTAAATAGTCCATTTATTATGTAAGTGGACATTTATAGACATTGTTTTAATGATGTTTAAATTATATTAACAAAGTTATATTGATAATTTAGTTAATTAGGTTAATAATAATAAAACAAAAGCCATAATATCATCATATTTTCTTCTTCATAACCGAATATTGAAAGAAAAAAAAGTCAAGGAAGAAATATTAGGGTTCGGCACCTATTTGGCTTGATTGAGGTACGGTTTGAACTCGATTTTTGATGATTTCTACGTTTTTGAGATCGTTGCTTACGTATATTAGCTAGCCCATACCTTAATTTTTGAAAAGTTCCATTGTTGAATACTTGAGTTCTTTGTTGTTAAATGATAGATTCTAGAAGTTTGATAATAGTTTTACAAGTTTTATAAAGTGATTTTTGATAAAAATGTCAATTAGGGATTAATTTGAGAAAATGTAAAATATTATGGATAAAAGTGTAAATATGATGAAATTATGGGTTGCTAATATTGTATAATAAATTCAGTTAGACATGGGTTTCATGAAAATTGAATTAATTTGTACTTTTACGAGCTAAAGACTAAATTGTAAACAATATAGGGGCAATTATGTAAATTTTCCAAAATATGAATTATGGATTAAATTGAATAGATTGAATATTGAATGTGTTTGTAACGCCCCGAATTTTATAAATTTGTTTCCGTAATTATTTGACACAATTGAATATCTGCTTCAGTAGTTATGTGTTCTGGGTGTGTGTGAGAGGTTCCAAGTTCAAGCCTTTGCTTGGGAAAATTTTAGTTTTTAGTTGAATAAAGCCTTACTTTTGGTTGGTAGGCTTATAAAAATTAATTTCTAAAAGCTTATCAGATTGGGCTTGCTAGTCTGGTGATTAAGTTAAGTGTCGGATTGTTAAAAGTCATGGGTTCAAATCTTTGCATGAGCGTAGGAATATAATTTTTGCTCGGTAAGGTGTCTAAGAGTTTGAGTTTCACTGGGAATCTGGGTAGTGGGATTTGGGTGATCAGTTTCCCAAATTCCCTCTGTAGAGAAATTTGTTCATCATCCCTCCATTGTTTTTCCCCCTTTCTTTTCTTTTACTCTTCTGCTGAAAATCTATTGCTCTTTCCCCCACTATTTCATTTTCGATTTAGTTTTCCTATTGTTTTGCAATGTTGTGTGCACGTGTACGGGTCGTTAAGTGCCTCTCTTCTTTTTGTCATGGTATTATAGCAAAATATTGGAAACTTGTCTTTTCTGTATCTGATGGTGTTCAGGAGAAAGTTGAAAGGCTGGGGATCACTCGTTGTTGATTTAATTCGATGTTGTGTTCGTTTTCAGTAGCAGTAAGCCGATTCTACATTTTTGGAATTAATCAATTTAGACTTGTTTTAGTTCAAAAGGAATGAGGTATTCTGATTCTAGGTCTCGAGAGGCTCGAAAGTGTTTTTGCAGCAATCAAAAAGCAGGTGTGTACTCTGAATGCACTAAAAATGAGATTCGGCGAAAAGCCAAAAAGCATTCTGTCACGCCACACGGGTGTGTAGTTGCCCGTATGGTAGGCTGTGTGACAGCACATGAGCGTGTGGTCGATGAACCAAGCCTTGCACACACTAAACGAGCGCGATGGACATGGCCGTGTGAAGGCTAGTAGGCCGTGTGCGAGATACGGGCTCGGTCAGTTAGACTGTGTGGGCCACACGAGCATCTGGAAATTTGGGCCAGGCTGTGTGATCCACACGACCAATGACAATTTGGGTCATGTGGGCCACACGGGTGTGTAGGCCCACAAGGGCAGGCCCTATAGGCGTGTCAGCCCATTTTTCTGAAAGGTTGCACGGGTCACCCAAGATGACTATGACCTGTTGTAGGATCGGTAAGAAATACTTAGACTCCTGTTTTATGTTATGATATTATGATGTATGCATATATTCATGTTTTGATCTGATTGTGAGTACATTTCTGTTAATCTGCATTATAGCATGCCATTCTAATATGATGCATTGTATTGGGGTTGGATTAATGAAGTGAAGGAAGAACTAAAGGGCTTCTTAAGCTCGTTATTTAGCAGCTAAGCTGCGTATTTATGATATGTGTCGTATTACGGTACTCTATGGTGTGTAGGGTTGGATGGGTTGATTTTATCCCCATATTTGGTGTGTAGGGATGGGTGGGTCAATTTTATCCCCACATGGTGTGTTGGGTTGGACAGAGTTGGTGTGCTGGTTGGTAGGCATGTTTCTGATATTCTGATCTGATATATATGTTACATTTGAAATGGGCTAGAGCCCTAAGAGTGTATCTGATTCTATTTCTGAGCAGGCCAAGGGCCCCACCGATTTTGTAAAAGGGCTCAGGCTCGAATTATGATTGTATTCTGCTATTTGATTATACATGCTGATTTGTAGGGATGTACACACTGATTTTACGAAAACTCACCCTTTATTTGTTATCTGTTCAGGTAATCCCTAGCAGTAGGCGGATCGGTGCAACGGAGGACTCGACGGTGACCACGACCACATATGTTTTAGTTTATGAACTTTCTTCTATTACTCATTCATTATTTTTTTTTGAGAATTTTGATGTTATTTTGGGCTTAGACTTTTGGTTTTTATCTGAGCTTTTGAACTGTGATTTTGGAATATGAATTGCTACTCCAAAACATGTTTTTAAACTTAACTAAGGTTTTCATAGGCAATATGGTAACATGTAGTATTTGGATTTTAAAGCTTCCGCGAGTTAAGAAATGTTTCCAAGCCAATTAATAAACCTATGGTTTCTTTCGAACTGAGTAGCAGATAATATTTAGAACGATTTTTATGCGTTGAAAGGTTTGCCAAAACACTTTCATGTGACATTGCCGGATACGGCCATAACGTCTAGGTCGGGTTTAGGGTGTTACATTTAGTGGTATCAGAGTCAGGTTGGAAAACTCGACTGTGTATTGGGTTTTAAATTTGGTGTGTAAGAAATGATTTGCAAAAAGATCTGAGATATTTTTGATAAACTATGGTACATCGAGTCTCTGGCGTCGATCCTGTAAGTTTCTGAAACCCTATTTAGAATTGTTTGGAAGCATACTTAGAATATACTGTTTGGACCTGTTTGAAATACTGATGTATGCTATGAAACTACTGCAGGTACTATACTTCATTGAAACACTTTAGGTAGTGTAGACTGAAAACCGTAGTAAAACTATGATTTTCGATAACAGACTCTGAATATTTTGATAACTTTATTGTATAAAATATCTGTTAACAAATATAAAAAATGTAAACTGATTTGCATAAAATTTTTAAATCTAGATTAATTCAAAATTGCGATGACCACACGTGGTACTCGTGGAAGGGGTACTAGAGGTTGTAGTAGGGGCTGTAGAGGGGCTTGAGCTGAGTTCTTTGGATCTAATACGATTCCAAATCTGGACACTAGTGAGACGTCGGTGTCCCTATTGCTGAAACTGGATCTGGGACTGGGGCTCATGATCGTACGATTAGGGATGACGCATTGTCCCAAGCGATGCTACGGATTTTGGAGAGGGTCACTTGGCCCAATATTGGTTCTAGAGGCCGTGGGTCGATTACAGAACGACTTCGGTCCAATGGGGTTGAGGTGTTTAAGGGAATCGCTAGGGTTGCTTCTAATGTGGCCGAGTACAAGATAAGGGCCACGGAGTACATTATGGACGATCTAGATTTCTCTGCTGAGTAGAAGCTCAATGGGGCTGTTTCATTGTTACGCAATGAAGCATATCGGTGGTGGCTGACGGTTAGGGATAGCACACCGCCTGATAGTCTGACATGGGATTTGTTTAAGACTGCTTTCCAGAGCAAGTATGTGGGGCCCAATTATATCGATGCTAGGAGGCGTGAGTTCTTGAATCTTATTCAGGGAGATCGTTCAGTGGCCGAGTATGAGGTCGAATTTCTGAGGCTGAGCCGTTATGCGCGAGGCATGGTGGCCACAGAGTATGAGCGCTATGTCCGTTTTGAGGACGGCCATAGGGATAACTTGAGGATCCTGATAGCTCTGCAGAGGGAGCGCGGGTTTACTGTGTTGGTCGAGAAGGCCAAGATTGTTGAAGAGGTTAAGCGCACTGAGCGCCAAAATCGTGAAAGAGGGAAGGCTAAAAGGGATGCAGAGCCTTCGAATTCTAGGATAAGGCTTAGGAAAAAGGCCAGGTCTGATAGGCCCATGAGAGTTGAGCCTACTGTTGCACCTGCTGGGGTGGCGATTTGTTAGCTTTGTAATAGACGCCATCCAGACGAGTGTTAGAGGTCTACTAGAGCCTGTCTTAGATGTGGGTCTATTAAGCACTGTGTTAAGGACTGTCCACTGAGGACTAATCAGATGCAAGCTCTGACTACTGAGACTGCACAGCTGCCGAGGGTAGTTCAGTAGCCACCTAGGGGCCAAGGTCAGGTTAGAGGTAGTAATGGCATGGGCTGAGGATAGAGAGCATCGACAGAGGTACTAGACTAACTGAGGCAAGGCAACCTGCGTTGGTTTATACTGCACGTCATCGTGAGGACAGAGATGCTCCATACATCATCACAGGTACGTTCTTAATTTTTAATGTACCTTACTTTACATTAATAGATATAGGCTCTACACATTCTTATGTAGCTAATACGGTGTCTGAGACCTTGGGGTTACCGTTTGAGAGAACTTCTAGTGAAATAACAGTGGTAAGTCCGTTGGGGTAGTCTGTTGGAGTTAATAAACTATTTAGAGACGTACCGTTAGAGGTCCAAGGGACGGTATTTCTGGCTGATCTGATGAAGCTTCCATTTGGGGAGTTTGACTTGATTTTGGGTATGGACTAGTTAGTCAAACACCGAGTGAGTTTGGATTGCGCTACAAAGAGGGTTGTTCTGAGAATCAAGGAGGATATTGAGATAGTCATGATTGGGGAATGACGGGATTATCTGACTAATGTTATATCCGCATTAGTGGCAGAGAAGTTAGTAAGGAAGGGGTGTGAGGCATACTTGGCTTATATCAGTGTTGTTGATTTTGGGAACTTTTCGGTTAAGGATATTCGAACGGTGGAAGGCTTTACAGATGTTTTCCCAGAGGAACTACCGGGATTACATCCGAATCGTGAGGTAAAATTTTGGATTGAGTTGTTTCCGGGTACAACTCCAGTGTCTATCGCCTTTTATCGAATAACACCCAAGGAGCTGACTGAACTTAAAGCTCAGATTCATTAGTTGTTGGATCATGGGTTCATTCGTCCTAGTATGTCTCCATGGGGAACACCTGTTCTGTTCGTTAAGAAGAAGGGCGGTACGATGAGGATGTGTATCGACTACCGTCAGTTGAACAAGTTGACGATCAAGAATCAGTACCCAGTTCCGAGGATAGACGACTTGTTCGATCAGTTCAGAGGGGCTTTAGTGTTCTCTAAGATCGACCTGCAATCAGGGTGTCATCAATTGAGAGTAAAGGAGGCCGATATGCATAAGACGACATTTAGGACTCGTTATGGACATT
Organism: Gossypium hirsutum; assembly: GCF_007990345.1. Classification (NCBI taxonomy): domain Eukaryota; kingdom Viridiplantae; phylum Streptophyta; class Magnoliopsida; order Malvales; family Malvaceae; genus Gossypium; species Gossypium hirsutum. The sequence goes on from NC_053433.1 coordinate 70,101,955, forward strand.
ACGAGTTCTTAGTTATGCCCTTTGGGTTGACTAATGCACCAGCGGTATTAATGGACTTGATGAACCGTGTCTTTCAGCCCTACTTGGATCAGTTCGTAGTGGTTTTCATCGAAGATATCTTGGTGTATTCTAAGACAGGATCAGCACGATGAGCATTTAAGAGTGGTTCTGCAGATTCTTCGTGAGAGGCAGCTGTATGTGAAGTTCAGAAAATGTGAGTTCTGGTTTCGGGAAGTGACATTTCTGAGACATGTAGTTTCTGCTGAGGGGATTCATGTAGATCCTCGTAAGATTGAGGCAGTGTTGAGTTGGAAACAGCCAAAGAATGTGTCGAAAATCCACAGTTTTCTGGGGCTGGCTGGATATTATCAACATTTTGTAGAGGGGTTCTCTTTAATTACTGCTCCGATGACTAAGTTGTTGCATAAGGGAGTTCCTTTCGTGTGGACTGATGCACAGCAGGAAATTTTTTATAAACTTAAGGTTGTTTTAACCCTAGCTCCTATTTTGATACAACCTGAGCTTGGAAAAGACTTCGTCGTTTACAGTGATGCGTCCCATGTGAGTCTGGGTCGTGTTCTGATGCAAGACAGTAAGATTATGGCGTATGCGTCTCGTCAACTCAAGACTCATGAGGCTAATTATCTGACGCATGATTTGGAGTTGGCTGTAGTGGTCTTTGTTCTTAATATCTGGAGGCACTATCTGTACGGTGAGAAATGTACCATCTACACTAATCACAGGAGCCTCAAGTATCTCCTCACCCAAAAGGAGTTAAACCTTAGGCAGCGTCGATGGATTGAACTGCTTAAGGATTATGACTACAGTATTGAGTACCATCTTGATAAGGCCAATGTGGTGGCCGATGTGTTAAGTCATAGGTATATGACTGATGTGAGAGCGATGTTCGCTCGACTGAGTCTTTTTGACAACGGGAGTTTGATGACAGAACTTCAGGTTAAACTGATATGGATTGATTAGATTAGAGATAAACAGAAGGGGGGATAAGTATCTGGAGTTGCGTTTTCGTCAAGTAGAGGATGGTCTTACGACTGATTTTGGAGCTAACAGCGATGGTGTATTATGTTTTTGTGGTCAGATTTGTATACCGAATAATGAATATTTGAGACCGTCAATTCTGAGGGACGCGCATAGTAACCCTTATGCTATGCATCCCGATGGACACAAGATGTACCGAGATCTTCGAGAGTTGTATAGATGGCTAGGGTTGAAATGTGAGGTTACCGACTACGTTGCTCGCTGTTTGACTTGTTAGCAGTTTAAGGCTGAGCATTAGTTACCTTCGAGTTTGCTGCAGCCGGTTAAGATACCGATGTGGAAATGGGAGTGAGTAACGATGAACTTCGTTAGTGGGTTGCCCCTAACACCCAGTAAGAAGGATTTTGTTTGGGTCATCGTAGACCGATTGACCAAGACTGTACATTTCATTCCGGTGAGGACAGACTTCTCCCTACAGAAGTTGGCCAAGCTGTACATTTCAGAGATTATGAGGCTACATGAGGTTCCTGTCTCGATCATTTCTGATAGGGATCCTCGTTTTACGTCTCAGTTCTGGTAGAAGCTTCATGAGACTTTGGGATCAAGTTTAGACTTCAGTACTGCTTTCCGTCCTCAGACAGATGGTCAGTCAGAAAGGGTGATTCAGATACTGGAAGACATATTGAGGAGTTGTATGATTGACTTTTGAGGCAATTGGGAGGAGTACTTGTCTCTAGCAGAGTTTACTTACAACAACAGCTATCAGTCTAGTATACGGATTACACCTTACGAGGCACTGTACGGTCGTAAATGTTGCACTCCCTTATGCTGGACTGAGTTGGGTGAGCGACATGTTCTGGGTCCGAAGTTGGAATCAGAGACTGAGGATAAAGTCTGCTTGATTAGAGATCGTGTAAAAGCGGCTTCTGATAGACAAAAGTTCTATGCTGATTTGAAGAGGAAGGACATCGAGTATTCTGTTGGGGACATGTTTTTTCTTAAGGTCTCACCATGGAAGAAAGTTCTGAGGTTCGGTCGTAAGGGCAAGCTGAGCCCTCGGTTTGTTGGGCTGTACCAAATTCTGAAGCGAGTAGGGCCAGTTGCATATCAATTAGAGTTACCTTCAGAAATAGACTACATACATGATGTGTTTCACGTCTCGATGTTGAGATACTATCGCTCTGATCCCGCACACATTGTACCTGTGGAGGAGATTAAGGTTAGACCAGATCTAACTTTTGAGGAGAAGGCGGTTCAGATCCTCGACCGTGATGTTAAAGTTCTGTATAGGAAATCTATCCCTCTAGTGAAGGTGTTGTGGCAGAATTATAGCACTGAGGAGGCCACTTGGAAGCCGGAGGATTCGATACGACAGTGGTATGCTCACCTATTCTGATCAGGTAAATTTCGAGGAAGAAATTTTCTTTAAGGGGGTAGAATTGTAACGCCCTCAATTTTATAAATTTGTTTCCATAATTATGTGACACAATTGAGTATCTGTTTCAGTGGTTATGTGTTCTGAGTGTGTGTGAGAGGTCCCAAGTTCAAGCCTTTACTTGGGAAAATTTTAGTTTTTAGTTGAATTAAGCCTTACTTTTGGTTGGTAGGCTTATAAGAATTAATTTGTACAAGCTTATCAGAATAGGCCTGCTGGTCTGATGGTTAAGTTGAGTATCGGATTGCTAAAGGTTATGGGTTTGAATCTTTGCATAAGCGTAGGAATATAATTTTTGCTCGGTAAGGTGGCTAAGAGTTTGAGTTTAACTGGAAATCTGGGTAGTGGGTGGTTGAGATAGAGTGGGTAGTGGGATTTAGGTGATCAGTTTCCCAAATTCCCTCTGCAGAGAAATTTGTTCATCTTCCCTCGATTATTTTTTCCCCTTTCTTTTCTTTTACTCTTCTGCCAAAAATCAATTTTCCTGTTATTTCGCAACGTTGTGTGCACATGTGTGGGTCGGTAAGTACCTCTCTTTTTTTGTGATGGTATTATAGCGAACGATTGGTAACTTGTCTTTTCTATATCTAATTGCGTTTAGGAGAAAGTTGAAAGGCTGAGGATCACTCGTTGTTGATTTAATTCGGTGTTGCATTCGTTTTGGGTAGCGGTAAGCCGATTCTACATTTTGGGAATTAATCAATTTAGAGTTGTTTTAGTTCTAAAGGAATGAGGTATTCTGATTCTAGGTCTCGAGAGGCTCGAAAGTGTTTTTGCAGCAATCGAAAACTAAGTGTGTACTCTGAACGCACTAAAAACGAGATTTAGCGAAGAGCCGAAAAATATTTTGTCGATGCTACACGGACGTGTGGTCGCCCGTGAAGTAGGCCGTGTGATAGCACATGAGCGTGTGGTTGACGAACCAGGCCTTACGCACGCCACACGGGCACGATAGACATGGGCGTTTAAAGGCTGGTAGGCGTGTGCGAGACACGGGCTCGGTAAATTGGGCCGTGTGGGCCACACGGGCTTGTGGAAATTTGGGCCAGGTCGTGTGATCGACACGGCCAAGGCCAATTTGGGCCGTGTGGGCCACACGGGCATGTAGGCCCACAAGGGTAGGCCCCATGGGCGTGTGAGCCCATTTTTTTGAAATGTTCTGAAAGGTTGCACGGGTCGCCCAAGATGACTGTGACTTATTGTAGGGTCGGTAAGAAATACTTAGACTTCTGTTATGTATTATGATATTGTGATGTATGTATATATTCATGTTCTGATCTGATTGTAAGTACATTTCTGTTAATCTGCATTATAGCATGCCATTCTCGTATGATACATTGCATTGGGGTGGGATTGATGAAGTGAAGGAAAAACTGAAGGGTTTCGTAAGCTTTTTATTTGGCAGCTAAGCTGTATATTTATGATATGTGCCGTATTACGGTACTCTATGGTGTGTAGGGTTGGATGGGTTGATTTTATCCTCATATTTAGTGTTTAGGGATAGGTGGGTCGATTTTATCCCTATATGGTGTGTTGGGTTGGACGAAGTTGGTGTGCAGGGTTGGTGGGCATGTTTCTGATATTCTGATCTGATATACATGTTACATCTGAAATGGGCTGGAGCCTTAAAACTGTATCTGATTCTGTTTCAGAGCGGGCCAAGGGCCCCACAGATTCTGTAAAAAGGCTCAGGCCCGAATTATGATTGTATTCTGCTATTTGATTATACATGTTGATTTGTGGGGATGTACACACTGAGTTTGCGAAAACTCACCCTTTATTTGTTATGGATCGGTGCAGCGGATGACTCGACGGTGACCACGACCACATATGTTTTGGTTTATGAACTTTCTACTATTATTCATTCATTATTTTTTTGGGAATTTTGATGTAATTTTGGACTTAGACTTTTGGTTTTGATCTGAGCTTTTGAACTGTAATTTTGGAATATGAATTGCTACACCAAAGCATGTTTTTAAACTTAACAAAGGTTTTCGTAGGCAATACAGTAAAAAGTAGTATTTGGATTTTAAAGCTTTCGCGAGTTAAGAAATGTTTCCAAGCCAATTAATAAACCTATGGTTTCTTTCGAACTGAGTAGCAGATAATATTTGGAACAATTTTTATGTGTTGAAAGGTTTGCCAAAACACTCTCATGTGACATTGCCAGATACAGCCATAAGGTCTAGGCCGGGTTTGGGGTGTTACAGTGTTGAATTTGATAATATACATATAGATCAAGATAAGCCGAGATCAAGTTTAGATCAGGGAAAGGAAAAGATTAACGAGTAGTAGATAAATTTTTAGCCGAGCAACTCGGGGTAAGTTCGTATAATTAGAATCAAAGTTTTAATTACTTATAGTTATTTGAAATGGATGTAGAAAATGGATTACTTGATTTACTTGTAATACAAATGTCTTATTAATATAGTCTGTTGAATTTCTAAGGCCCGTTGAACTATAGAAGTCGTAAGATACGAGTGACATTTCTTTAGGGTTACCATTTTGGTCGAGATCTTGCATATGTTGCGGACTCACCAAAGCTTGTATGAGCTTATCGTTTTAGCTCGTCAGTGCTTACCGTTCTAGCTCAATAGAGCTAACCGTCCATCATCTCAGGAGGATCTTACCGTTTATCAGCTTAGAAGGAGCTTACCAATCATAGCCCGTTAGAGAAAATATGATGATGAATTGACGGATTATCGATTAATACACTTAGTGTGTATCACCCATGTATCTATCAATGTTTTAGTAAGTTCAACGGGAATAATTCTGTTAATGGTTATATGGATGAATTACCGGTACGTATATATGAATTAGTATTCATGTTACACATGTTATATGATATTGAATATTGAATGGACTAACCTACAGATAGATGCTGGTGTTAGGCATTTGGAAATTGTATAAAGTTACCTTAATTCTTTTTATTGACTTTGTATAGATGGTAAGTTAAATTCCATATTATACGGGCTTACTAAGCTATAAAGCTTACTTTGCTTTTTTTCTGTGTTTTATAGAGGTTCGATAGCTAGCTCGATTCAGACGAAGTCAGAGTTACACATCACACTATCCAGTTGCAGACCGGTATGGCATCTACAAAGGCTCTACACATCACTACCCACTGCAAAGGATATACATTTGTAGGAGTGTTAATTGAAAATAGGTATGCGCTAAACATTTTTCCTTTATCCACACTGAATAGGTTGCCAGTGGATAGCTCTCATATGAAGTCATACCAAAATATAGTAAGAGCATTCGATGGTATAAAAAGGAGGGTGATGGGAAGATTGAAATACCTCTCTTAATTGGTCCGAACACATATGAGGTAGACTTTTTGGTGATGGATATCAAACCCTCTTATAATTGCTTGTTGGGTAGGCCTTGGATTTATTCGTTTGGGGTAGTACCGTCGTCACTACGCCAAAAATTGAAGTTGGTAACGGAGGGTCGATTGGTAATGATAAACGCTGAAGAGAATATCATTGCATCCATCACCATACATAAGAACAGATGAAGAGGTAATAGATGTTCTTTTCGATTACTGAAATTTGTTAATGCAACTTTTATTGTCGAAGGAAACAAGATCCCAGTGCCAAAAATATCCAAAACCATGAGGATGGGCCTACTGTTGACGGTTGGAAAAGGAGCCTTACCTGGAAGAGGACTCAGAAAATACCTTCAAGAAAGAGTTGAGGAACCAATGCTGATGGACAAACAATACTTTTTTGGCTTATGATACAAGCCAGATACGAGGTAAAAGAAGGAGTTGGAAAAGAAACAAGAAAGAAGAAAGAAGAAAAATGCGACTAAATGGGGAAGAGGTCAAGTGGAAACTGATGATCTTTCCTAATATATCTAAAACGTTTATGTCAGGAGAAACCATTTATCTTGAATGAAAGATGTCATAAAAAGAAAGTTCGGAAGGAATGTTGGGAAACTTGAGCATGAATGTCATATCTGAAGAAGAAATTGAGGAAAACCTATCAAGCATTCGTCCTTATATCCCTGAAAGTGTTTTGAACAATTGGACTACAGAAGAGATCCTTGTAATTTTTAGAACTGATTCAAAGTAATGTTCAAAACACACTTATTGCTCTAAGCCTACGAGCAATATGAATCATTTTGTGAAAAAGGCATATGTCTAATATCTTTATTTCAATAAAATGCATCTTTGTGTCTCATTTTGGAAAATATTCTTTTATTTTTTCCGTTTCATTCATACTCATACCACACAAATAATCATTCTTAGATTCATTTGTTCTTTGGGTCTTCTTTTATTCCTATAACAGGTCTCTGGATATCAATGATATGAGTGACACTGCTGCTGACTTAGAGTCTCCTTTTGAGCAGGATATGTGTCAAGAGGAACCTCAGGACTTTAAAGATGATTGAGATTGTAACCTATCTCTTTATTTATTAATGATGGTAGAACAAGATGAGAAACAAATCCTACCTTACAAATAGTTAGTAGAAATTGTGAGTTTGAGAGATAAACAAGAAAAGAAAGAGGTGAAGATCAGAGCTTGCATTGTAACACCTCTTACTCGTATTTGACATCGGAACAGGGTTTAAGGTGTTACCGAAATTAAAACATTTACAACATGCAAAATCGGGTCACAAATTTCATCCAAATTAAAAATCGATCAAACAAGATCATATTATTCTTATCATAGACCTACGAGGTCCAAAACATACATTAAAAGCAATCTGGAACTAAACCGAGAACTTAAAAAAATTCTAAGAAAAATTCCTAGATTAAGCCTCACACGCCCATGTGGAGGTAATGCATATGCCCGTGTGCTTTGGGACACACCCGTGTCCCTTACATGTGTGGAATTTTTAGATTTTATTTTTCATTTTGAACCTACAGGGGTTTTCACATGGCCAAGCACACGCCCGTGTCCTTGGCTCGTGTCCCTCACATGGCCTAGACACTCCCGTGTCATCGCCCGTGTCCAAAAACTTGGACATTCTGTTTATGAATTCATCACTCATTTAGGGGCACATGGCCAAGGCACACGCCCGTGCGCTAGGCCTTGTCCTCCACGTGGCTGAGACACACGGCCATGTCTCTGTCCGTGTGTTTACTACCATGCATATTGACTTAGAAATTTTTGGTGCAGGGGACACATGACCATTCAACACGCCCAAGGGGCAGACCCTGTGTCACACATGGTCTAGACACACGCCCGTGTGTCTACCCCTACGGACCATTTAAAGGCTATTTTCCAAGCCAATAGTCACCCACAACTACTCATACATTCAAACATACTTTATGACATGCAACATGACATATTCAAGCACTCAAATAATCCACTCCATGGCACTCTCACATCATCATAAAGTCGTATTATTGCTTATTCATTTGTTACTCTATTAGAGGCATTCCACAGCAATTTCATGCATTATTAATCTTGTTATCATGACTCCAAATTATGATTCATATAATTATAGTCATTTTTAGTCATTAGGTTATCCTTTATCCTTTAGCACCCAATTCATACTTTACCATACATTCATTGATCAACAACATATCACATCATTATTATGCACTCACCAAGTAATAACATATCCTACCATCAAAACACTAGCACATGCATGCATGAGTATTTATTTTACAACCCAAATGATCAAATATGAGCCATATCACATGACCATTACAAAATGAATCATCATTATCACAGGCCTTCACAATTTGGCCAAATAGCATGACACATACCACAAAATGACCAAGCTTCCTATACATGCCATACTCAAAATAATAATTTCACTATACCCAATAGTCTTTTGATAGTGTGATCGAATACTCCGACAGCTTTCGATCTCCGAGCTAGCTTGACGGAACTACAAATGATGGAAAAGAGGGGAGTAAGCATTAAAGCTTAGTAAGTCCACATAAAAATAATATGAAATGGTAGTAAGGAATCAACGTGTAGAAACATAGCAACGTATACATAAAGATTATCTATCACTCAAACCTTTCTACTTACTCATTATATGCACATGTATACTTGTTCATCGTAAATCAATCTTTATTTAAGGTATTACTCATAGGTTTTGCATACATACCTGTACTTAGCGTAAAGTATCCGTAACCATACCTCTTTCATGTGTCCTCCTCGAGACTTTCATTACATTAGTACATTACCCGTTGAACTCTCGGAATATTATTAGATACGCGAAAACCTTGCATATAAGTGTCACATATACAACGTAGCCGAAGCTACCACATAACATGTAACACATCCATAATGAACTCAGACCTCTCAACTAGCTCGGATGTTACATGAATTGCATCCATTATGAACTCGAACCTCTCAACGACCTCAGGTGCTCGCATCCATAATGAACTCGGACCTCTCAACGAGCTCAGATGCCACATATCTTTCAAACCCAGACCACTCAACGAGTTTGGACATCTTAGTTCCTAGTGACATGTCACTTGTATCCTAAACTATTCCTAAGGTTCAAACGGGATTTTTCCTCACTTGTATATAGTATCTCTATCGTACTTGCTTGTAATATCGTAAATGACGACCATAATAACGTTCATGCTTTCATAGGAATCCACAAGTATATAACTCATAATCAAAATCAAACACTTTTCACAATATATTAAAGTATTAAAAACATGTTACAACACCACATTATTTGCATATGTACTTACCTCTGTACAAAATGGTGATAATCGAGCTTAATCGTCATGTATTTTATTCTTCCCTCGATCAAGTCCCGATTCATATTTTTCTTGATCTATAATGCCAAATTTAACTTATTTATTATTCACATTATTCAAATGGGTCCATAAATCCTACCTTTTCAAATTTACATTTTCACCCCTAAACTATCACATATTTACAATTTAGTCCCTGGCTCATAAAATGAAATGCATGCATTTTCTTAATTACCCAAGCTTATCCGAACCTTTACTATGCTCATATCAGCCCATATTTTCTTTCATTTCACATTATTACTACTCACTTTTACATTTTTACAAATAAGTCCCTTGTTTAGGTATTTTCACTAAAAATCACCTAGTAAAAGATGTTCATCATGCATTAAACATTCATATTCCTCCATTAATCATCAAAATACAAGCATGCCATACATGGGTAAATTTTCATACATGAACCCTAGCTCAAAATATAGCTAGAAATGGGTAGACCATGTTACCGGGACTTCAAAAATACAAAGAACATTAAAAACAAGGCTAGAGAGCACTTACTATTGAGCTTGGAAATGTTGAAAAAACCCTAGCTATGGTGTTTTGTGGTTTTTGGGAGCCTAGGAGGAAGATGGACACATTTTTGGTTAGATTTTCCCTTTTTATTCTTTTAATTACCTAATAACCAAAATGCCCTTAGAATTTCTCTTTCCAATTTTTCCTATGCATGTCCAGTTTTGTCCAAAATTTTAAAAATTGGTCAAATTGCTAATTAGGACCCTCTAATTCAATATCTAATGCAATTTCATGCTTAAATCTTCTAGAATGCAAGTTTTGCACTTTATTCAATTTGGTCCCTTAAATGCAATTAGACATTTTATGCATAGAATTTCTTCATGAAACTTTCACACAAGCATGCATTCATAACATAATTCTCATAAGAATCATAAAATAATTATTTCTAACTCGGATTTGTGGTCTCGAAGGCCCTAATTTGGTATGCTACATGTATCACCGCAGAGACAAAGCAAGACCTCGTTGAGTTACTCTAAGAATTCAAAGATGTCTTCGCATAGTCGTACCAAGACATGCCTGGTCTAAGTACTAATATCGTGGTACACCGGCTTCTAATAAAGGAAGAATGCAAGTTGATTCAATAAAAACTCCGAAGGATGAGGCCCGATGTCCTGTTAAAAATAAAAGAAGAGGTCAATAAACAATTTAACGCTGGAATCCTACAAATGGTTAAATACTCGGAGTGGATAGCAAATATAATCCCCGTCCTTAAGAAAGATGAAAAAGTACAAATGCGTGTAGACTACAGGGATTTAAATAAAGCCAGCCCGAAAGACAATTTCCTGTTGTCTCATATCGACACTTTAGTGGACAACACGGCAGGTTATTTACTATTTTCCTTCATGGATGGCTTCTCCAGATACAACCAAATAAAGATGCATCCTGAAGATATGAAAAAGACCATATTTGTAACCATGTGGGATTTTGCTATAAAGTAATTCCATTCGGACTGAAAAATGCGAAAGCGACTATCAAAGAGTAATGGTAACCCTGTTTCATGATATGATGCACAAGGAAATCGAGGTTTATGTCGATGATATGATCACAAAATCCCGAACAGAAAAGGAGCATATACAATACCTGAGGAAATTATTCTTGAGGTTGAGAAAATTCCTGCTAAAGTTCAATCCAGTAAAATGTACCTTCGGGGCTAGGTCGGGAAAATTATTAGGATTCATAGTCAGTGAAAAGGGGATCGAAATCGACTTGGATAAATTCAGGGCTATATAGGAGTTACCTCTGTCGCGCGCTTAAAAAGAGGTTCGGGGTTTCTTAGGAAGATTAAATTATATCTTCCGATTCATTTCACAACTAACTGAGAAATGCGACCCCATATTCCATCTCTTAAGAAACACAATCCAAGTGTATGGGGTTAGGAATGTTAGAAAACTTTTGACAAGGTCAAACATTACTTGTCCAATGCCCTAGTACTGATGCCATCTAGTTTAGATAAGCCATTGATATTATACTTGGCAATATTTGGAAATTCTATAGGATGCGTGCTTGGCCAACACGATGAGTCAGGGAGAAAAGAAAGAGCGATATATTACCTCAGTAAGAAGTTTATTGAATGTGACACAAGATACTCGCCAATTGAGAAGTTGTGTTATGCCTTAATCTAGACAACCTGGAGACTAAGATAGTACATACTGTACCATACAACTTGGCTAATCTAAAAATTAGACCTTTTAAAGTACATGATAGAGTCGACTGCTTTGAATGGAAGATTTGCTTGATGCCAGATTTTGCTTTTCGAATTTGATATAATCTATGTGAACCAAAAAGCAACAAAAGGGAGTGCAATAGCAAAGTTTCTAGCCAGTAGAGTTCTAGAAGATTACGAGCCTTTGAATTTTAATTTCCCAAACGAAGATCTAATGTATGTTGCAACTATTGAAGAATGTACTCAAAAAGAACATCTCTGGAAACTAAATTTTGATAGGGCCTCAAACGCTATGGGTAATGGAATTGGGGCAGTCCTGGTATCTCTAGACGGAGATCATTATCCTTTCACCAATAAACTTGACTTTGATTGCACAAATAACTTGGTAGAATATGAAGCATGCATCATGGGTATCCGTGAAGCCATAGAATGCAAGATCAAAGTACTGGAGGTATATGGGGATTCTGCACTAGTGATCTATCAACTCAAAGGTGAATGGAAGACAAGTAACCCCAAGTTGACCAATTATTGAAGGCTGGTCATTGAATTAATTAAGTAGTTTAATGACATCACCTTCTACTATCACCCGCGAGATAAAAATCAGATGGCTGACGCTCTGGCTACTTTAGCTTCTATGGTCAAAGCGAACAAACAAGATGATGTAAAACCTATCCAGATGAGTATTTATGAGACTCTGGCCGATTGATACAACATCAAGGAAGAAGAAAAGGATAATCATCATTGGTACCATGATATACTGTGATATGTAAAGAATCGTGAATACCTGGAGCAGGTAACCGAGAATAATAAAAGGACACTAAGGAGACTGGCCAATGCCTATGTCTTAGATGGGGAGATCTTATATAAAAGAAGAAATGATCAAATTCTACTAAGATGTATGGATGCTGTTGAGTCCAAAAAAATCTTAGACGAAGTCCATGAGGGTGTTTGTAGAATACATGCTAATGGTTTTACAATGGCTAGGTAAATCATGAGATTCGGGTATTATTGGTCCACCATGGAAGGGGATTGTATCAGTTATGCTAAGAGCTGTCATAAGTGCCAAATTTATGGAGACAAAATTCATGTGCCTCATTCACCTCTTCACGTTATGACTTCTCCAAGGCCTTTCTTTATGTGGGGCATAGATGTCATTTGGTCGATTTCACCAAAAGCTTTCAATGGGTATCGATTCATCTTTGTGGTCATCGACTACTTTACCAAGTGGGTAGAAGTTGCTTCTTATGCTAGTGTTACTAAGTTGGCAGTTAGTAAATTCTTGAAGAAAGAGATTATATGTCAGTATGGAATGCCAGAAAGGATCATATCTGCCAATGCGTTGAATTTGAACAACACAACTCGTCACTATATAGCCCAAAAATGAACAGTGCAGTTGAGGCAGCCAATAAAAACATTAAGAAGATCGTGGGAAAAATGACAGAGACTTATAAAGACTAGCATGAGAAGTTACCATTTGCCCTTTATGTTTATTGAACGTCTGTCAGAACCTTTACCAGGGAACCACTTTTCTCGTTAGTATATAGAATGGATGTAGTTTTGCCTATTGAAGTCGAGATCCCTTCTCTCTGATTTTTATTAGAGTTAAAGTTAGATGAAACAGGATGGATCCAATCTCAACATGATCAGTTGAACTTGATTGAAGAGAAGAGGTTGAAAACTATCTGTCATGGTAAGATGTACCAAAAACGAATGATGCGAGCTTATGATCAAAAGGTTCACCCAAGATAATTTCATGAGGGAGACCTAGTATTGAAAAAGATATTTCCCATACAAAAGGACTTCAGAGGAAAATGGATACCAATTGGGAAGGACCTTATGTGGTAAAGAAAGCCTTTTTCTAGGGGAGCGTTAATTTTGACCGAGATGGATGGAAAGAACCTGCCTAATCCTATGAATTTAGATTCAGTCAAGAAATACTTTATCTAAAAAAAAGGAGAGGGGATGCCAAGGCGAAAACCCGCAAAGGATGCCTTGAGACTAAAGGGATTTTGAGTTGAAAACCCAAGAAAGGGCAACTCAAATTTAGATCGAAGATTGAACATGTGCTAGTCGTGTCTACTCAGGAGGAGAAACGTTACATCTTGAGGCATCAACAAAGCACTCTAAATCTCTTAAACACATATCAGGCTCAAAATGGTCCTTAAGAAGTTTGTGCAGAAAAGCTCATGCTGCAATATTTGAGGAACCTATTTTCATCTTAGTCATTTTGTATTTTAGCAATGTTTGCTATTTTGATTAATTTATTCATTTCGAGCTTTGATCCTAATAAATTTCAATCTTGCCTATTGTTACAAACTTTTTCAAGCATTTTTACAGTGAAATAACGATTAATGGACTAACAATATTCAAGTAAAAGGATTTCTGCATATTGCTCTGAAAGGCTTCTAAATAGTACGAAGACCTAAAAAAGGACCACTAGTTAGAACTAACCAAATCCGAGGGTTGGAAATATTTGGGAACAAATAGTCTAAATTGTGATTACTTCTTCGGGTTTCCTGTCAAAGATACTAGATCTGAACAAGAAAGCATGGTAACACATCAGTGATAGAACCTTGACGAACAATGAGCAATGTAAACCTAAGCACTGAAAAGGGGATCATTTTGATAAATAACATTATGCATTCATACAAATATCATTCATATACATCTAGTTAGGAGCATTTGATTCATTTTGATCATAACATCCTAATTCCTTGGCATAAATATAGGCCTATGAAATGGATTCTACAAGCTATGTTCCCCAGAAAACGGTGTAACAGATCAGTGAAACCACAATTTCTATACCCCTAAAGTTACAGTGGGTTGGATAGAATATAGCAAATCTTGTCTCCCTGAAGATGCAATGGAGTGAGATGAAGCTACAAATCCCATATCTCAGAAGTTACAGTAGATCAGATTAAAGCTACAAATCTTATCTCCCTAAAGTTACAATTGAGCATATTAAAGCTACAAATCTTATCTCCCTGAAGTTGCAGTGGAGCAAATTAAAGCTACAAATCCTATCTCCCTAAAGTTACAGTAGAGCAGATTAAAGCGACAAATCCTATACCTCTGAAATTTTATTGGGTCAAATCAAATCTACCATAACAAGTCTTATTTCCCTGAAGTTGCAGTGGAACAGATTAAAGCTACAAGTTACAAATCTTATCTCTCTGAAGTTGTAGTGGAACAGATTAAAGCTACAAATCTTATCTCCCTGAAGTTGCAGTGGAGTAGATTGAAACTATAATTCCTATACCCCTAAAGTTGCAGTGGATTAGAATAGGCTACTTGGAAAAGAGACACACGAAAAAAGTTGAGATTAGGCAAAACCAGACAAAATTATTCCTTTCTAAAGTCTTTGCTCCGTTCCCGTTATACGACAACGAGCAAAGAGGGGCAGTTGTAATAGCCCAATTTTGCCCGAGCCCAGTAATAAGATAAAAAATATATATATAATGACAGTCCATTTACAAGGCCCGAAAGCCCAAAAAATTTACAAACCAAATACAAAGAGAGGCCTAGTGGCCCAAAAACCTAAACTCTTTTAAAAAAAATAAAACCCTAATTCTCTTCTGTGCCGCGCCCCATGTCAGCATGCTCGCTGCCCGAGGACTGACGCGTCCCTGCCGTCATTGCACCAAAATGGAAAAGGCGCACTTCCCACCGTCATCGTTGACTATGCACTACCACCCGCAAAATAGAAAGAAAAAGGACAGAAACAATAGCAAAAATAGTAGATGACAAAAATAATAAAAGAAAAAAGAAAAATATGTATAATCAACTATAAAATCCAAATTTGAAATGTATTTTCGGACACATAGAGAGAAATAAAAAAGAAAAAAAACAACAACAAGATTAAAAAAAATGTAGTTTTTATTTATTTTATTTTGCGAAAATAGAAATAAAATAAAGTTTGCTCACTTGCACCGCCTTGCTCTTCGCCGTGTGAGGCCAAGGCCACTGTCTTTGATGAAAGATAGTATTATCAAATGAGAGAAACCGAAAGGTTTCTTAAAATTTTTTTGGGTTTCGACATATTATTTCAAATCAGGTTTTTTAAGAAAAAGGGGTTAAAAGGGTTTAAAAAATGGTTTTTTTTCAAAAACAAAGAAAGGTTGAAAAGGGCACTGTTTTCTCTCCCCAACCACCGGAGGCGATGGCCGCCATCATCGATGACCGGTGGCCACAGTGGCCCACGGTGGCCTAGTGACCGAACTCAGGGGGCTTTCATAGAAAAAAGAAAGGGAAGAAAAAGTTTTTTTTAAATAGCTTACAAATGATTTTTTTTATTTATCACTTTTATAGGCCTCGAAAACGGTGCCGTTTTGGGATTGGCCTCAAACGACCAAAACTATATCGTTTTGACCCGATCTGATTGCTCGACCCGAACCACCTTTAGAATCCGCGTGTTTTTAAGGGAGGTGATATTTATGGCTTTAGTCCTTCTTCTTTTGAGTTATTTTAATTTGGCCCTAATTTAACTATTCTTTTTTTAGAAGTTATGCCATTCAATTTGGATTCATTTTCAATTTGGTCCTTAGGTCGCTGACCCCTCGAGGAATGACGCGTGTATTTTTGGATTAATTTCTTCGAAGCCCTCAAAATTTTTCATCGTGTTTTAATTTAGTCATTTATGTTCCTTTTATTTAATTCAGACATTAGATTTCAATAGACTTTCAATTCCCTCCCTTTTTCATTATTTATTTTGCAATTTATAATCTATTTTTTTGCTTAAATGTCAATTTAATCCCTAATTTGGTTAATTTTGCCTTTTTATTTACTATGCCATTTATTTTAGCATTTAAATTTATGTTATTTACATTTCCTCTCTTTTATACATTTTTATTTTTATTTTACCTTTATCATTATGATCATTATTTTACTTATTATTATATGATTAGTGCTATTATTATTATAAATTGATATTCTCGTTACTATTATAGTTGCATTATTATCATCATTTATCAACATGTTCTTTTATTTATTTGTTTTGTGTTGTTTTATCTTTTTATTTATTACCCTAGTATCGTCCTTCCATTTTTACCTACATGGCTATTTCGTTTTATTTTGCTATCATCATCTCACGTGTTATATTACAACATACTCATCCCTTTTTTATGTTAAAAATACATATCGTTTTAAAAAAGGGTTATTTTTGTATTATATAACGTATGGAATACTTAAAACCGAGCCAATGTTCATTATTTTTGGAATTCGAGGAGTTGTGCTCCTAATTTACGGAGTATGGCATCTTCCTAAAACCAGAGTAATTAAATATCCTACTTAAGATAACGAAAAGCAAGATTTAGGTAATAATCAAATGGCGATTATTCTTGTTGTTGAGGATTCGAGACATCGTGCCCTCACTTACAAGGCGTGATCTTTTCTTCTCAATTAATTCGAAATAAAGCCTTCTTCCACAGAATTTAATTTAGTTGGCGATATTTTAATAAAATAACATAATACAAAAAGGGGTCGTGTTTTAAATTCTCTTCAAATTTTCAATTCTCAACACTAAGACATCAAGTAATCAATTAGGTACCAATTTTGGGCATCTTGAGAGTGTTAACCCTTCCTCATGCATAACCAACTCCCAAACCCATTTTTTGGATTTTGTAGACCGAAAAACATTGTTTTAGTAAATCAAACTTTTTTTAAAATAATCAAATTACAAGGTGATTCGATCAAACCTCATAAAATTGATTGGTGGCGACTCCATTTTTGTTTTAAAATAAAAGTCAATTTCCAAAAAGGTTTGGACAAGTATTTTCTAAAAATTTTAGTAATATATATTACAATTTTTTTGTATTTCTTTAAATATTTTTGTGTTTTATTTATTTTTAAAAATTTCAACTTATAATTGGTTAGATATCTCAACAATTAATTTTTAACGCAATTTCCAAAAAAAAAGAAATGCCTATAATCGGAACCAATCATCACCACACATCAAGAAACATTATAATAGCAACACTGTAACTTTCCAAAATATATAGGGTTAGTAGAAATAAATAACCAAAAAGTAAACTAGGCTTGATGGTTAGGTACCACTTCATTTCTGAGAAGTCTTAGATTTTATCCACACCTCTCCTATTTCTATTCTTTTTATTTTTAGCAAACCAAGATGAAAACCACATTAGAATATCTATTATTTAGAGTAAAAACTTAGCAAGAAATGGGCAGTAGCCCTTGCATACCTAGTTTGAATCACCCCATCTTTACCACTATTTCCTTTAATTCCCCCCTCAAATTCAGCCCAAATGTTGGGATAGTTGCCAAACTACCCCTAGAGTTTCAAACCCTAGCTATTTAATCAAATTTTCCTAATTGAACTAAATTTTCTTTCTTTTCCAATCCTAACCAGAATTTTGTTTCTTTTTCTTTTCTTTTCATTGTTTTTTTTTCTTTTTCATCATATTTCACCTTATTTTGTTGCTGAACATCTTCTTTGCTTCCTGAATCAAAATCTATTCTTGATTCAAGACAATTTTCAATCACTTTCATAGTAGCCATCAAAAAACGTTATTAATCCTCGCCAAGAATCGGTAAGTTTAATTCAATCCGATAATTAATCCCAAATTCTCGTAGTATTTAGATTCAGTGCTAATCTTCTATTCAAATTAATGGATTTTGCTAATCTTCTATTCAAATTAATGGACTTTTACGAATCTTGCCAAAATTCTCGATAATCTTGATTAATCTCAAATCCAACCACTAACTCTTGTATAAAAGTTGTTTGAAAGACTCGCTGAAGTGCATCAAACCAGATTTGAACGTGAAGGACGTCATTTAAAATCCTGATGAAAGATGTGTGTTATTTTAAGAGTGAATTGGGGCAAACCATGGCTTGGAATAGGACCACGTGGGCGTGTAGGCCACACGGGTGGACCATACGGCCCCTTCACACGATCATGTTCCTCTTGAAACCATAGGAAATTCAATTCTCACACGGCCTAGGACCCTCCACACGGTCTCTCACACGGTTGTGTCTCCTTTAAAGCCTAATTTTACTTGTCCCACACGGTCATAGTCTGTTCCACAAACTAGCCACACGACCGTGCAACCCATCTACATGGCTTAAAGTATCACATCCCAAAAATTAGGTTAGAAAAAATTGGATTAGTGAAACCAAGAGTGGTCACGTCCTAATTTTAAGTTATGATTGTGAAAATGTTATCAAGTGAATTGATCTACTTCGGTTGTTAAAAGTTCTTTATGTGTGTTTGAGGTCCTATGTTCAAACCACCGTGTGTGCATAATGGAATTATTTTTCGTTTTGAGCTCTGGAAAAAATCTAATTGGATAACTAATCAGATTTAGTAGAGGTAATGGGTAGTTTTTTTTAAAAGTTTTAATTTATTAAAAGATTTACTTCCCAAAATTTTCCCCACTCTCCATACCACGTCCAA
Source organism: Gossypium hirsutum (assembly GCF_007990345.1). Taxonomy (NCBI): domain Eukaryota; kingdom Viridiplantae; phylum Streptophyta; class Magnoliopsida; order Malvales; family Malvaceae; genus Gossypium; species Gossypium hirsutum. Next base: position 70,120,704 of record NC_053433.1, read on the forward strand.
CTTCCCACTTCCCCATCTTTCCTATTATTCTGTTTTTTTCTTTTTTTCTCTTTGTTTTTCTTTTTGTTGATTATTCTATTCCAAATTTTCTCCCATAATTTCTGGAATTAATTTTGCCATTGTGGTGTTCCGTTTTTAGGTGTTTTCCATTGTCATTTGTTCATCTTCTGGTAAGTGTTTCATTACTTGTTATGGGAGCAATTTTTATCATTCTTAGTCTGTTTCAAAGGATGAAGGGTGAATGTGTGGGTTGTTATTTGTTTATGTATTAATGGTGTTATGTTGTTCTGTAAGAAGAAATTTGAAAGTCTTACGATGTTTTTCCAATAGAATAGGTGCTTTGGGGTTGTTGTTTCTATCAAGAGTAAGTGCTCATATATTGATTTTAGGGATTACTTTTTTTTAAGAAATGAATGAATAATTGGGTTAACTTGTGTTAGTTAATCGATTCAATTTTGGGTTTGATTCTGACATGGCCTAAGACCCTCCACATGGCCTCCCATACAGTTGTGCCTATCGTGAAGCCTAATTTTGTGTGTCCCACACAGCCACAGTCTGTTCTATGGCCTAGCCATACGGCCGTGTAACCCCTCCACATGGCTTAAGGTATCACATCCCAAAAAACAGGTTAGAACAATTTGGGCTAGTGAAACCAAGAGTGGTCACGCATGATTTTGAGTTATGATTGTGAAAATGTTATCAAGTGGATTGATCTGCTTCAGTGGTTAAAAGCTCTGGATGTGTGGTTGAGGTCTTGTGTTCAAACTATCGTGTGTGCATAATGGAATTATTTTTCATTTTGAGCTCTGGAAAAAATCTAATAGGATAACTAATTAGATTTAGTGGGGGTAATGGGCATTTTTTTAAATTTTAATTAATTAAAATATTTATTTCCCAAAATTTCCCTACTCTCCATATCACGTCCAATTTCCCACTTCCTCATCTTTTCTATTTTCCTGTTTTCTTTCTTTCTTTCTCTTTCCTTTTCTTTTTGTTCTATTCCAAATTTTCTCCTACAATTTTTGGAATTAATTTTGCCATTGTAGTGTTCTGTTTTTGGGTGTTTTCCATTGTTATGTGTTTGTCTTCTGGTAAGTGTATCATTACTTGTTATGGGAGCAATTTTTATCATTCTTAGTCTGTTTCAAAGGACGAAGGGTGAATTTGTGGGTTGATTATTTGTTTATGTATTGGTTGTGTTTCGTTGTTCTGTGAGAACAATTCTTGAGTCTTATAACGTTTTTCCAACAGAATAGGTGCTTTGGGGTGGTTGTTTCTGTCAAGAGTAAGTGCTTGTATATTAATTTTATGGATTGTTTTTTTTTATGAAATGGATGGTAAAATTGGGTTAACTTGTATTAGTTAATCGATTCAATTTGGTGTCATATTTAGGATTCGAATTGCGTTGTTGTTTGGTTTACTAGAAATAACATCAACTGTGTGAAACTAACCCAATTTATCACATGAAACTCGAGAAAAATGAGAAAAAGGAATTGTTTTCAAAACTACCCAACGCCACATGCCCTATGGTAGATTGTCTGTACCACACGTCTGTGTAGGTAGGCCGTGTGTGATTTTGTAGCCGTGTGGGTAGGCCATGTGGGGCACACTATCGTGTGTGATTTTGTAGCCCGTGTGGGTTGGTCGTGTATCGTGTGAAATATTGCAGCCTGTGTGGGTAGGCCATGTGGACTACACGAGCTAGCTTTTTGGGCTATGTGGGCCTTTTGGGTCAATTTTGAGGCCCAATTAGGGGCTGATTAAAGGACTCAGAAATTGGGTCTATAGGCATTATGTGGGCCTAGAAAAGCATAAGGTTTAGTAAACAAATATGGGTAAATGTAGTAGGTATATTAAATAAGTTCTATTAAGTATAATAATGCGTTATGATTTGCTAAACCATATGTGTTACACGTAATCTGTTATCTGTTCATTACCATATGTGTTATACGTAATCTGTTATCTGTTCTTATAAGCTTTCCAATTCGAATATGTAATATGAATATATGTTATTAGGATTTTGCATGTGCATTGGGGTGGGTTATGATATGACAGAGGAAATATTATATGGCAGTTTTTACTGCAAATATGTGGCGGCTAGACTGCAAATTTCTATATGGCAGCTCAGCTGCATATTTATAAGTGGCACACCGCCACATGTTGGTGTGATTGGATGGATGAACTCTTATAGTCCTATTTGGTGTGATTGGTTGGTCGGAGTTGGTGTGTAGCAGATGGGGGTAGGATCTTTGTCTACATATGTTCCGGTCTGACATGACATTCTGATATGATATATGTGTTTCTAAAATATGACATTAAAAAAATTTTGTTTGGATATATGTTCTTGAAATTATGTGATATGATAAGCTCTAATAGGTTACAAGATATGCTCTGATATGTAATATGAAACAAAATTTCGATTTGATTATTGTATATGCAAAAATCATAAGAAAATTCTATATGTAGGTTAAGTCACACATTGAGCATCAAGCTCACTCGCTTGTTTAATATGTTTCAGGTAATCTTTTGACTTAGGACCAGATGGCGTGCGAGAGCCTGGATTGGTTTCTCAGTTAACTAAGTATGATAGTTTTCGTTATTAGTCTTTCTAGACTTTTGGGACTATAATTTTTTTCTAAAGTTTACTTTTAGTTTTTGTTTTATTTGTCAATTTTTGGGTGTTTTAACGTAAAACCATAAAATCACACGAGTTAACAAAATCGATTTCGGTTTTCAAAATTAAATTAAGCTAAGGATTTTTCACTACAAATTCAAAATTGGTTTTTATGAAAATCTATAACGAATATTTCAAAATATGCCAATTGGCGAACTATACATTTTCAATTATTGAGATCACGCTTTTTTTCAATTAAATCTCAAAAATTTTCACTTCAAAACCAAATAAGATATTAAGTGATTTTAATGTAAGTTAAGTGTTTTCGAGCAAAAGATTTGACTAAAATACGTAAGAGTTTTACCACACATGTTCTTGAACACATTCTAGAAGCAAAAGTTTTTTTAAACAAGTTCAAACTAATGATTTTATCTGTGAAATGAATAAGTTATGTGTGTAATTTCCAAAATAACACATGAGTATTTTGGCTAAAAATGATTTTTTCAGATTTCACAATTTCGAAAGCTAGGATTAAACTTCTAGATTTTTTTAAACAAATTAATGTAATTCCTCAAGATTCAGCAATAACGTCTAAACTGAGTTTTGGGTGTTACATAAGGCATTGCGCACGGCCTAGTCATACAGCCATGTGCCTCTGTTTTACAGTTTTTCCCAGAACTTTCGTAAACTGTTTAAATTAGTCCCCATATGATCTCTGTTTTGTTTTAGTGATTTATTTCATTTAACTGAGTCCTTGATATATTATGAATAATACTGGAATTCGTGATTTAATTGGCTAAATTACTATTTTATATGCATGATTTATGACTATTACATGCCTACTGTGACTGAATCATGGATGAATTGTTATTGTATACTTATTGCATGATAAACATGCATAGTGCTACTGCTAAACTAAGTACATGATAAGCATGACTAAAGCTACAGATGATCTGAAAGCATGATGAGCATGATTACTGTTTTACATGATACTGTTGCAAGATGACATACTGTAATGTATGAGGTGGGACGATTGAACAGTGGAAGTATTGGTAGTTCAATAATCTAAAAAAACTAGTGGATTATCCACAAACTTACTAGCAACTTTTATTTGCAAATACGTTGTGTAATCACAACTACTTGTAGCGTTTTAACCTGCAAGCATTGGTGGTTTATCCATAATTTTCTTTACTGGTAGCTTTTATCTGCAATCCCCTTGTGTAATCACAACTATTGGCAGTGTATTAACCTGCAATATTGGTGGCTCAGCCACAAACTGGAGTGTTATGGTTGGAGGAGTTCTGTGGAACTCTTACTGAGGAGTATAGTAGAGTATGGGTAGGATTATTCTCGTTAAACTGAAATTGCATTGCATTGACATTCTTAAAACATGCTGAATGAATTGTTTAATATTGTTATTTTATATGAATGTTACTGTGATGACATTTGTTAATAGGTATGCTTAGTTATTATTCTACACTGGTTCACTTGTGATAGGACTCATACCAAGTTTCATAGCTCACTCCTTTTTGTTTTCCATCTCTACAGATAATTCATCAGGTTAGGACATGGACAAGGCATCCAGAGGGTCTTGGCTTAGTTTATTTATTTATTTATTTATTGAATTATTTTAGGCTCGTTATCTGATTTATGTTATTATTCAAAGGTTGTGTACTTTTATTTTGAACTGTGACATGGGACTTAGGATTTGGGTTTGATTTTATATTGCATGACATTAAATTTAAATTTTAGTAGGCCTAAATATGATTATTAAGTAGTTATGCATGAACCCCGATTTTTATTAAAAACATAAGTAAATATCACATTTTTCCGCTGTTAAATTATGATTAAACTTTTGAGGAACAAATAAAACGGTATTTAACTAAGCTTTCCATTAAATTAAACAAAGGTTTTAAAATTTTTTTCAAAACTTCAATAACTTTCGGGACCATTTCAGTGATTAATTTAATCTTCTGAATTCAGATCTAACGTCTAGGCTGGATTGGGAAGATTACAAACACAGAAACAAAAGGCTACACAATTGGTTAAGCTAATTGATTCAGTTCATTTATATATTGATTAATTCAACAATGAACTTAAAAATTCTAGATTGAAGCACAAATGTGAGCGATTGTTGCAAAAAAGATTGGAATTAAATGGGAACATATTGCAAGACAAAGATCTCCAAGTTTAATTCGTCATCTAATTTATTCAAACATCTTTGATAAAACACAATCAAGGACATTTGTTTTTGCCTTCCTTAGTTTTGATGTTGTTGTAGCATGGGCATTCCTCCCTATTCCCATAAAATCTCGAAGGAACACACAAACACCTCTGGCAGCAGTAATTGCAGAAGGACAAACATGGCTTCCTATGATGTGTTTTCGAACACCTATACTCGCATGCTTTGGGACAATCTGGGTATACAACAAGATTTTGGTTAAAAAAAATCTTTTTACTATTCATAAATACTTAAAATAATTTCAAATCAATGGACAAATCTATACATAATTAAGCTTTTATTTAATTATTAAAACTAAATTAATAGTAAATGGAACTTTGAACAATACTGCATTCTACCTTGGAGACGAAGTGATCCTTCCTTGCCAGCCTGTAGACATGAAACAACTACAATTAGCTTTTAAATGGGTAAAAGCCTAAAAAAAGAAGAAGTTTATAAACAGAGTAAATTCACAAAAATAAATAAAGCTTATAAATTAAAATTCAGCAAAAGGGAAGAAATAGAGTACATTTGCTGTTTGAATGGAAAAAGTGAAAAGAATAAGGATGAGAAAGAAGGCAAAGGGAAGGCAAGAAAACCTAGCCATCTTAATATTTCTTTGTTTATGGTTTAGAAGTCCTCTTTATATACTCCCAAAACCTATTAACTAATATTTTCTAAATCTCCTTTTTTGGAAGAAAATCACTTTTTCTCATTTTAATTTTACATACTAATGCACATATGACAACTTTTGCCTCATTTCTCCGTTTTGGTATTTACACTAATTCATACCATTTTCCTTATCTATATTTCACCTCATTTGTAGTTTCCTTATAATTAACATTTTCACAATTTTACTCCATTCTTTCATATAAATCATTCATATTATGTTTAATTTTTTTAAATGTTTAATATATTGTACTTTATTTAAAGACGATATAATTATTTCGAATAAAAGTACTTGTCAAAATGTATTTTGAATAAAATTATAAAAGTTATGAAATCATTCCTCAATTCCACACTTTCTTTTCCTATAATTAGATTAGGTTAAAATATGTCATAAGTTTTTATATTTTTTTAAATTAAAATTTAGTTCTTATACTTTTATTTTTAAAAATTTAGCTCTTTCACTTTTTAGATTTCAAAATTTAAGTTCAACAGTTACAAGTGTTATCACTTTTTATAAATTTTTTTTGTGTGACATTTTGAAAAAAAAAAAATAACACCCACTTTATAGCCATGTAATTAAAAAATAATAATGTTGTAACTAACCTAATTTTAACAAAAAAATTAATAGTGTCAAAAGTTAGACCTAAATTTTAAAAACTAAAAAGTAGAGAGACTAAACTTAAATTTAAAAGTATAAAAATTAAATTTTAGTTTTTACAAACATATAAAAACTTATGGCATATGAGAAAAATACAATTTCCATAAAAGTATTTTCGTTGGAGAGGAAACTACAATTTTCAATATATGTATTTAATTATATACAATATTTTAAAATTAAAATATAATTTATAAAATAATTTTTTTTAACATTAAAATCTCATTATAGGTTTTTATTATATATATATTTTTGATACAATACTTAAAACTACTCATAACTCTTCTTCAACCCTTAAATAGGAGGATAATGTATTTTAATGCACTCGAACTTACATCCTCCTACCCTCGTAACAATGCCAATTCCAATCAAACTAAGACTCAACGGCTTTATCAAAATAATTAAATATGCAAGATATATATATTAAAAAATTAAATAAATTACTTGATTAGCAAGAGGGAAAAAATTATATGAAAAAATCGTGACAGCTATTATTTCGTTGTGTCAAATATTTTTAATTTCATAAATATAATAGAATCATGAAAACTGATTCTTCAAAATTTAAACTTCCATGTCTTTTTATTAAAAAAGTAATTTTTTACGCGTGTGAAATATGAATTGCTGACGTATTAATTAAAATATATTAAAATATTTTTTCAATTAAAGTTTTTCACTTAGAGTTTTATAAAAGAAATATATAATTACATATTTCATTCATTAGTTAGGATATATAATATATTAAAATCATTTTAAAAATTAAATAGAAATTTGTCAATGAATAAAGAAAATTAGAAGATTTTGGGTTGTTGTGTTGAAACCTATGGAAGCGTCGAAACATGTTAGTCTTTGATGAAGATTTTGTGGAGCTTGAATTTGTTCTTGAGGTAAGTTTGAGAAAGCAACAACAATACCCTTCTACGAGGGAGTCACCTAAGGGTAATACTACAAGTGTTTATTCAAGAAGTATGCAATTGATAAGTTAGAGGAGCCATTCTCTTGGATGTTACAAGTTGAATATTGATGGTGCAAGTAAACCAACTACGAATATGGCTGCTTGTGAAGGAGTTATATAGGATTGGAATGGAAAATAAATTGTCAGATTTTCTAGATTCATTAGTTCTTGTTTGGCATTGGAAGTGAAACTTTGGGATGTTGTTGAAGGCCTTCGGCTTGTTTGGTGGAATGGATAGAGAAGAGTTGTTCTTGAATTGGATAACATTGACGTTGTTAATATGTTGACCACCAGCGTAAGGTTGGGAGCATAATTTGGGTCGAGAAGCTCGTAAGTTCATGGAGAAGAAATTGGAGGTGATTATACAACATGTCTATAGAGAAGGCAATAAGTTTATTGATGGTTTAGTTTTGATGGCTTGAGATCAACCGTGGCAATGCTTCGTCTTTTACTTTTCCACCTGATACGATTTTTTATTTACTATATGTTGATACTCATGGTTTTGTAAAACCAAGAATGGTGTCTGCTTAATATTTGTTTCAATTTTCTTTTGATAAAAAAAAAGATAGTAATTATTATTAATAAAAGATATTTTGATAAACTTTATTTATATGATATAATTTATAAGGTTTTTAATTAAATAATGAAAATGAAAGCATTATTAGGTTCATATATTTGACAAACTACGAATTGAAAAGTTGTAATAGTTAGAACATTTAATTAGCTAAAAATGAATTCATTTTAGCTTTTTCTTAGCTAAAGATTTAGGTTTGGCCGTTCAACCCATTTGGTTTTCATCTGCAGATTCTTGCTTATCTTAATCTCTTCAATTAAATTTCGACTTTTGATTTTCTTTGACTTGATGTACATTCTAAAATGATTTTGTAATAATTTAATTAGTTACTATATTCGAAAAAATAAATTAAATATTGTGATTAAACAAAAAAAAAAACAAAGGGTTTATAAAAATAAACAGAAAAATTCAAAATGATATGTTGGTGAAATCAAAATTATGGGATAGTAATGATATAAAGGAATTTTAGAGAATCTGTGTTTTATATATATTTTTTATTGTAAATCAATTAAAAACCTTAAAAATATAAATGTGAATTAAATAAAAAAGAATTAATTAAAGGGTTAGAAATTATTTTCAAATATATTAGTGAACTAAGTTTGGGAATTGAAGCATTAAATGCATAATTAACGCAATTTTATTTAAGTATGAAAACTGCATGGAAATCTATAGCCAACGCCATTTAATTCTATGTATCAATTCAAGTATAATTCATTTACTTCAAATTTTTAGGTGATTTTTGTGATACAAATGTCGCTTACTTGTGTATTCACTCCTTTCATTTTGTGTTTTCTCTTAATTCACTCATTCAACGCTACAACATTTGGCCATTTCAGTTTTAAAAGATTTTGTAATATCAAATTATGTATTGAAGAATAGCTTACAGATTTGTTAAAGAATGAATTATCAATTTTTAGAAAAAAAAATTAATATGCAAAATATATTTTATAAAATACTGAAAAAAAATTACAAATTAGTAAAAAAAGAGAAACTAAAATGAAATTAGCAAATTTAATGCTTCTATATAAATAAAAATTGATTCCTAAATTATATTATTGTTATTAAAAGTGAATTCTACCTATTTTTAAGGTAAGTTATATAGGTGTACACTCAATTATTAAAAGTTTTCATTATATGCTTTCAAAAAAAAAGTTTACAATTTAAGCACCCATATTACATAGTTCAGTCATTTTAGTCACTTTCGTTAAAATCACAATGGAAAGTTGACATGGCAGCAAAAAAATTGGGATAATAATAAATTTAGCCATCAACTCTTACATATTAAATCAAATTAGTTATTATTTTAAAAAATGAATCCTCAAAAATTAGAAAAAATTTCAATTCGATCCTAATTCTAAAAAATTCAAAAAATATTTTTAAAAATATAATAATAAATTTAAATTGTATAATAATAATAATATTAATATTAATAAAATAAAAGAAATCCTAAGTTCCATTTTGTTAAATTTCTGTGTCCACTTATCAAAAGTTGTATCTCTACCGGCTGAATTGACTCAACCCTATTTATTTTCCTTCTTTTTCTATGTTTTAGTTGATAAAGACTGTTGTTGTTAATCAGAATAGATCTTGAAATTAAACATACTTCAATTAAATGGTGTGTGGATGGTTTCAAGAAATAACAGAAATGGTAGTTCTTTTTAAGTGAATAAACATTTATTTTTTAATTTTTCTTTTCTTTTCTTTTTCAATTGAGTTTACTAACGATTTATTGGCATAAATCGCAGCATATATACAAAGCTCAATATCGATGCAAGCATGTAGACGTGAAAGAAGAGCACCGGAATTAGAAGTTGAAATCGTTTCATGTATTTTTTTTTACATATTCTTTTAAAATTAAGATCAAATTGAGAATATTTATAAATTCTGAGGGCTTAATTTATTATTATATCGACTTTTTTAACTGTCATATCAACTTATTATTTGTAATTTTAATGGGAGTGACAAAAATAACCAAACTATGTAACGTGTATACTTAAATTGTAATTTTTTTATTTTGAATACTTAAAATAAAAGTTATTTATAGCTGAGTGAATACCTATGCAGTTTATTTTTTTAATATTATAATTGTTGATGTGTTTGACCAAAGAGAATGAGGCTTGTTGCAATTTGAAGGACTGCACCTGGAATTTTCATCAATTAATATGAACAAAAAACGACGGATTGAACTTTTTAGATGAAGGAGAACAAACCAACCAATTAAAGAAATAATTTCAAGTATTAAAAATATCTGTTAGGGTCTTAAATTTAAAATGCATGTGTTAAATATTGAATTATGTTAGTGCCAATGTTCTTTTTTTTTTGCATTATATTGTATGAGGTTTCAATTTAAGGTAATAAATTTAATTAATTTCTAAATAATAATAATAGAAAAAATAAATAAATTGAGTCAAGATGTTGACATAATATAGAATAAAATAAATAAGATGTGTTCAATTTTATAAATTGTTTGGGGTAGAATATTTACATAATTATATGTGTCTTAATTGGCAATTGGACCTATTCATGAGTCGGGTCGAGCTTTGATAAAATTTTAGGCCCGTTTGATAGGTTCGGACTTAGTCTGGTCCAAAAGATAGGCTTAAAAATTTGCCCAAGTTTAGCTTGGATAAAAATGCTAAAACTTAGGTTCGATCCAGCTTGTCTATATTAAATTTTTTATATTATTTTTATATAAAATTTTTAATATATATATATATATAATACATCAAACCACTAAAAATATTGAAATAAATGTTTCTTAATAAATTTAAAATAAATTAAAAAAATTTTTATACTTAAATAACACTAACATAGGTGTAATTTAACAAGCAAATGATTCTAAAATAGTAGCAAAATTAGCAATTAAATTAGAGTTATATAATATCCAAACAATAACAATAAAATATAATAACATAATAGTGGGAAAATAACATTTTTTTCTTTTTGCAAATTCGGGCGGGGCTGGCCAAAAAGTCTCACTCAAGATCAGAATCATTTTTAAATGTGCCTTATGTTTTTACTTGGGCTTGTTTTCTGGGTCTATATTTTATTTAAATCCTCCTACTTTTTAAACGGGTCTTCAAGTCGGACACCCAACTCAGCCATGGACAGGTGTATTGGGAATTCCCAAAATTATACTTGTTTCAATAATACTTGTGCATTTCAATTGTGTATCATTTTGTATATGATTTCATCAAAAGCTAGTTCTAATTGTTAAAATGTGATTGTATTTCCATATTACTGTTATTGTGAAAGATTTCGGCAAAAGATTTGAACCAAAGATTTCCATATCTTATTTATCTGAATTTTAGGGGTTTTATGCAAAGATTTCATCAAAAGCCAGTTCTAATTTTTGAATCCCCACCCTAACTTTTAGCTAATAAAATCATTATTTTCTTGTTTCGTTGTTAAATGCTAAAATATGTTTTATGATTTATAATTATTACTTCCACTTTTCAAATAACCCAATATTACCATTTTTTTACACTACTTTAAATATGTTGATTTAAAAAAAAATAAAAAAATAAGAGGTATATTTTTAATAGTATTTTATATATTTTTTAAACATGTGTTTAACCAAATTTTAATTTCATATAAATTTTGACTTCTTATTTGTTGGAAATCATTAATTTGACCAATTAATATATTTTTTTTCAATTTTGGAATTATCTACTGTATGGTCTCAGTTACTATTCATATATAAAGTATCCAAAATTAAAGTAATAAAATTATACAAAATATTTGTAAAAACATTAAATTATTGTGAAACCAATACATATTCTTAGTTATGGCAAAAAAAAAATACATATCTTTAGAATATTTTTACAAATTAATATAATTCAAGATAGAAATATTTAGATTTGAGTGGAATCATTTTATAATCAATTGTATGTGTGTGTTTTGCGATTGGGTTGTGGGTTTCAGGATAGGGTTTGGTATGAGAAAAAGGAAATGTGATGATTCGTTGATTCTTTTAAAAAATAATATCATTTTGCATTAAAGCATTTGAATCATCATTTAATTTATATTAATTCTTTTCTTGTGAATCAACATTTTAAATGTTGAGAGGTTTCAATGAATGCATATGTTTATTTATTGAGAAATTTTAAAAAAAATAATTAATAAGTCAAACAGAAAATATTAAATGTGTGTATTTAGTTTAAATTTTTTTTAGATAATTACATTTTTTTTAAATTAAGAGTTATTTTTTTAACTTCATAAATCATTTATTTATTTTATTATTTTCCACATGTAATTATTTTATTGGGTTATCTAAGTAATAAATTATATCTCATTAAAAGTATTCAACATATGAAATTCCACATCACCTCATTACCTTTTTTAACAGTACTTTCGTCAAATTTGTTATAAAAAGCAATTTATAAAAAAGAATAAATGTTTATAGCAAAAAAAAAAACTCAAAAATATAATTATGACCATTTTAATAAAACACGTAAACGCTAGTAGCCAAATTTATTATTAAGCCTTTAGATTTTTAGATTCATTTTATGAATATAATTTAAACATTTGATAATATTTACAATTGAATGATATTTTCTGTTAATATTTAGATTAACCAAGTTTGCATTATATATGTTCAAATTTGAAAGATGGAAAAATATGACATATTAAAGTAGAAGAGCTACAAGCAAAGATAAGGAAAAGATTGTATATTAAAGAAGTAAGAAGAAATTCACCTTTTTGCTAATTTTGATTGATATGGTCTTTTGAAAGTAAAACTATGATATTCTAACTATATGCATAATAATGAGAGAGAGTATTTAGTATTAATTGTACTTATGTAAAAGTAAGGATAAGAAATTAGTAGAATAAACCCTTATGAATAATATGGTATGTGTAGGTATATCTATAATGAGTGATTGTAAATATTCCTTTAAGGCAGTGGATTGTTTATGTGAATTTTTATGAATAAATCAATGAAATATGTGCAATACTCTAAAATCAGCTTAGACATTACGATTAGATCTTGAGAAATTACATTAACTCGTTTAAACACTTTCGATCTAATCAAACTTAGGGTAGTGTGCGTTTCAAAAATATAAAATTTGGAAAAATTCAAACAAATGTTTAGTAAAACTTAAGTCTAGAATCACTTATCTCAAACTCAAAAATTGAATTCGAAATCGTGTGCTTTTTTTTAAAAAAAAAACTAATGTTAGCAGATCATTTCCAAAATCAAGGCAAACATTCGCTAAAAACCATTTAATTATTTTTACAGAAAAGCACTTCAGTGGTTACTTAATCCTCGTAGCAGAAAATTCCAGAGTTTTAATTTTGAAAACCAAATTTTTAGTTTGGCAAATCATACGATTTTACAATTTAACATTAAAATACCAAAATCCAACAAACAATACAAAAACCATAGAGCAAAGCTCAAAACAAATTTACAGCCCCAAAATAATTAAAACATAAACCTACTTATATATTTTACCGGTAAACAATCTGAGCTCCCGCACGCTGGCCGGTCCTAAGTCTGTAGTTCACCTGAAACATATTAACTAACGAGTAGATAGAAGCCTAGTGTGTGACTCGACCCACAAAACAAAATTTCCTTATAACATACGTAAATGTAAGTACTAACACAGAATTTTTTTATAATGTTCATACATACAAATATCGTATAAGAATGACACAATACCAAAAACATATATCAAACTGGAATATCATATATCCATAACATATATCATATCAAAATGTCATATCATATTAGAACAAATCCTACCCCCATCCGCTACACACCAACTCCGTCCAACCAACCACACTAATAGGACTACATGAGTCCATCCATCCAATCACACTGGGTCATGGTGGTATGGCACTCATAATTGTGCAGCTGAGCTGCCAAACATAGATTGTGGTTTAACCACCAAAGTTGTAGTATTATTGCCTGAAACACTTCCTCCATCATCAAAACTTACCCCAATGCACATGCAAAACCATAATAACATTCATACATATCGCATAGTCGAATTAGATATCATATTAGAACATATAACAAAATACGGATGAATCAGATACCATATTAGAACATATAACAGAATATAGATGTCACACATGCTTTACAAAAATAGTCATACTTTCAAATATTATCGACACATATACCTCATTCTGGATCTTTTTTTAAGCAAAATGGACCCCCATGGAAGGTTTAATTACGAATTACAGATTGAATCGGCCCTAAATGAAAATTCCAGAAAAATAGGTCACACTTCCATGTGGTTTCACATGGCCCAGATTGTAGCACCCCAAACTCGGCCCAGACGTTATGGCTGGATTCGACATGCCACATCGAAACGTTAAAAACATTTTATATTGTTGATCCAGAAAAACCTACTTAGTGTTTTAAAAGATAATTTCATTATAGGTTAAAGTGAATGGAAGCTGTGCACCAGGTAGGAAACCGGAAAAGAGGTGGTGAGTCCATCGAACTTCTTAAGTACCAAGCTCCCTTCGGATCCAATCCTAGACATGTATACCACCATTGCCACACCTTAACGTCATGGATATTTCTAGGAAACCGATTTGATTAAGTCATTTTTAGGAAAAGTGATTAATTTTGGAAAATACTTTCATTGCGGAAGCTTTGCTTGTTGTCGTGTTATTTTGAAATCAACTGTTGTTTTTGAAAACGCGCCCTAAAGCTATCCAATTTCAACAGTTAAAATAAGTAATACCTATCTTAGTAATACATATTAAAACCATCAAAAATAATTAAGCGGCCTTATTACATTTAAAAACCCAAAACTTCAAACGTAAATAAAAGGATGTCCAGTTCACCAGAAGAAAATCAAACTTTCAGAACGGGTGGCCACTCCGAATTCCCTCACAGCTCCAAGCCCACTATGGTTGGGGATTTCCTGCGTGGATGAAAATAAAAGGGGTGAGTTTGGGGAAACTTAGTGTGTAAGGAAAACCCATTCAAAGCCCAAGTCAGCTCAAGCCTATTGGGCCTAAGCCCATTCAGGCAACAGTGGTACTAGGCCAGAGCCCTTTTCAGATTACAATAAACTGGGCCTTAGCCCCTTATTCAGATAATAGTATGGCCCATAGGCCCATTTCAAAATACATGCAACATCAATAACATATGCAAGCCCATTTGGGGAGACTACTCAACCCACCAACCACTACACTCCACCCGTACCAGCCATACACTCCATGTGGGGATAGCTCAACCCACCCAGCCCAACACCCATAGTTGCAGCATTGCTGCTCAGTTAACAGTAAATTGAGGCAAAGCCTCCAGTACGTGGACAAGCCACTTTCAGTACTTCTTCCGTCAATATCCCAATCCCATGCATCAGATAATAACAACATAGCATGCAGTAAATAACAACAGTCAAACATGCATTTAAGTCAATTTAACCCTAGGGGTATTTCGGTAATTTATCTCCTAGGGGTAAAACTGTAAATTTTCCACTTTTAAAGGTAATTCAGTAATTTATCTATTTTAGGGTTTTTCATGCATATTCCTACCTTTCACGTACTACAGAATCACGTACCGAGGGTTCTTACCGAATTGGGCCTGTTGGCCCATCATTCAAATTTTGGCCTATTAAGCCCAAAAATATTGAGGGCACAGAAATCATGCACTTTGCAGTCCAAACATTGCAGCTTACCAAAAACATTAATCAATTTACCTCACGAGCATTCGCACACTCACAAATCTACAAAATACCGATTTTCGGCATTTCAGATTTTCGACTTTTGCCGATCTAGACTAAGAAAGAGGGTGTTAGTTACACACCTGTTTGCGACGATATGCTAACGAGATCCACACACGAACCGCCTACAATTGGATTACTAACACGTTAATCTAACTATTCAAATACAAACTACGTATTAACCCCTTACAATATTCGGCCAACCACACCTACAGATCATAGTAAGCTTATAAGAAATCAATAAGCAACTCATTAACAAATTTTTGTCAATGTTTACCACATAATCATAATTTCACTGCAAACTGTCTTCCTGAGCAACAGTCACTAAATCATTTATAACTGGAGCTACTAAACTCCAAATCAAGTGCCGTTAATTTTCCCTGAAAATAGACTCATATATCTTCTATCCATAAAATTTTCAGAATTTTTGGTTTAGCCAATCAATACCAGATTTTTCTCAAAGTTTCCCATGTTTCACTATTTGACTAATCTGACCACTCTTCATTACGAATCAAATTTCTCATTGTACAGAATTCAAAATATGTTCTCGTTTATTCCATTTGAAACTAGACTCATTAAGATTTAATTACATAATTTATTCAGCTTCTAATTCATCTCCTAAAATTTATGGTGATTTTCCAAAGTCACGTTATTGATGCTGTCCCAAGCAAATTTATTACCAAATCACTCTTTCACACATACCTTGCGCATATGTTATTTAAACATGTATATCACCAATCAATCATCACATATCTATGATTTTACTTAAGAATAATCTCCGTTTCATCATTTTAAAGCACAACATGTTAGCTGATTTTTCCCTTTAACATCTAAGGCACATGCATGCTCATCTGTTTGGCTTAACTTCACCTATCTTCCATTTTTCATCAAAAGAACATGAAACAACAACCATTTCCTTCATTTTAATTCATGACTAAATGCTCACAACACAACTAAAAATCAAAATATACTTCAAGAGTTAAGGTAGAATCAAGAAGAACTCATGAACCTCAAAATAGAAGCAAGGTACCAAGAACTTACCTTCAATTTTCCTCCTCCTAATGACCGAATACTCAAGAGCTTTCTCCTCTCCTTTCTCTTCTCTAACTTTCAGCTATGATGAACAAAGATGGACAAAACTTTGTAGTTTTCACCCCTTTTTCTTTTAATAAAACTTCATATTTCATCCATTTAATTCTTTAATACAAAAGACATGAAATTCTTATCATGAAACATTTACCTAACCCATTATCATGGAACATTTACCTAACCCATTATCAATTTGTATCAATTTGTACCATAAATTATGGATATCAAGTGCACATTTTGTCTACAACAACATGATGGCTGGCCACTTCATGTAAAATGGGAGGTTTGTCATGCAAATCCTTCTATTTTGCACTCCTATTTATTTGGCCACTTCAATTTAGCCTATAGCATTTTCAAACATTTTCACATATGTTCTATTTCATAATTTCACCCCCTTTTTCTTATGGAACAAAAATTAACTAAAATTGTCGGGTTCTATCTTAAGCTTGGGCCTTCTAGAGGCCCACCAACATAATTAAACCTATGCCAACATTCACAGAATTCCCGAAAATTGGGGCGTTACACAGATAACCAGTCCATATGACCCACATGGGCTATTTATCCTGCCCGTGTGTCCCACACAGCTTACTTGATTTACCCGTGTAATCGCACACGCCCATGTGCCCCACATGGCCTACCTGTTTTGCCCGTGTAATCAATCACACCCTTGTGCCCCCACATGGCCTAACACACGGCCAACCACACGGCCATGTGACGAAGAACAATTTCATATTTCTTGGGTTTTTTTCCTGATTTTCCAGATTAATTCGCAAGGTTTCGAGTTAGAAACACACACATGAGTTGGTTTTTATTTAAGTTCACGAAATAAACACCGACACCTAAAATTGGTATTCCAAATGCATCGAATCAATAATGAAACGCGACACTAAATCAAGATTTGATCCCAAACATGGCATTAGAACACTTACCCAATAGATAACAACAACTACAATGTCTAAGTTGCCGTCGGAACGCCCAACGCCTTTCGTTCTTTTCCTAAAAGCACATCTAAGTCAATAAGTGACACAAAATAAACATTTAACAAATCACTACTAACATTTCGAACTCCAAACACCCAACAAAGCAATTTCAATAAATGAATAGAAATAAAGGATGAAGAAGCCTTACACTTAAGAATTGAAGCCGGAAGATCAAAGGACTAACGACTCACAAATCAATAGAAGAATAAAAAAAAATAAAAGTGACAGCGAATATGAGAAAAGTGGAAGAACCCAATAACAAAGAAAGAAAATTTACGTGGAAGGAGGGTGAGGGAAACATGGAATTTTGGGACAAATTAATTAATTAAAATTCCTTTTTTTTAGCTACTCACTTCCACCCACTAATTCTGATTAGTTATCACAAGATCAAAAGGTAAGCTAGAACCTTACCATTGAATCAACGGGCTTAATCTTGCCAAAACTTGTGCAGGATTTAAATTTAAGCTAAATATACAGAGATAGAGATAGGGACAAAAATAGAAAAAATTCAAAAAGAGAGATTTAAACATAGGACCTCAACCACACATCAGAGCACTTATCCACTTAAACAGATCAACTTACTTGACAAAATTCAAGCAACCTTAATTCAAAAGCAGAACGTAACCACCATTGGCTTTACTAACCCAATTTTCTATTCCCCAATTTTTGGATGTGACAATATGAATGTTAATTTATGTATGTCATTATCAATCCTACTTAAACGATGAGTGTACTATATGTAATTTAAAGTAAATAAGACATTTTCCCTTGTAAGCTTAGTAAAAGAGTTAGGACACAATTGACATACCAATAGGGTTAGTGAGCATACTTAATTGTTTTAGACAACATTTAGTGGGAAGACAACAAAACTTGCCTTACTGCATAACAATTATGTGTATAGTGAATGCCTTTAGAGATATGGTGTTCAATTCAATGCCCTGTACTGAAACTCAATATATCAGTGTTTGGTTAGAACTTAAGTGTCTGAAATGTATTTCATTGAGATTAATAAGGGCGAACTCTTTAAAATTTGATAATGAAAATGATGAAGTGTTAAGAAATATGTGCGTAAATAATGTAAATGTTTCTCTCCATATTGTGATGTTTATGTTTCTAGTGACTCAAGTGATTTTTGTTTTAGTTGATAAATAGCTTGTAACTTAATTTTATTTCTTTATAGCTATTCTTTATTTTGAACAAGGTAAGTTTCATGTTTTATTTTCATTAGTTCTTTCTAAGCTTTGTGATTAACGCGTCGTTATTTCTTATGCGTATATTTATTTTGATATTGAAGCCCAGCCCATCTCAAATATCCCAACTCACACCAATTCTCCATTCGGCCTTTCTTTTTCTTAGCATTTCAAAATCATTTCCAAAATCATCATTTATGTTAAGTCTCCTACAAACACAAGTATCTTAACAATTAATTATAACTCTTTTTTCTTTCTCAATTTTAAAATAAGCAAAATATATTAAGAAAAGTAAATAGATGAAATATAGATATTAAAATTCCAATAGACTCTTACGCAATATAACAATGGGGTTTGATATAGTGATGCATGGATTTCTTCCATTGACTTCCTTCTATTTGTGCCATATCAATGTTTAATGTGCCAATAAACTTGATCTCTCAATGTCATTGAACTTCTTACTATAACCTTAAAACACTTTCTTTCCTCAATGTTTCTAAGTTTTAACATATATGGCTCAATCGATATGTTAATATACTCTGGAAATGCTTCTTGTACTTCTTCCCCTGACCTTGAGGTATCTGTTCTACCATATAACCTTATTACAGCC
The DNA here is from genome assembly GCF_007990345.1 of Gossypium hirsutum. NCBI lineage: Eukaryota > Viridiplantae > Streptophyta > Magnoliopsida > Malvales > Malvaceae > Gossypium > Gossypium hirsutum. The sequence continues at coordinate 70,139,940 of NC_053433.1, forward strand.
TTGTATCTACACTTGGGACAACCTCCATTTGTCAATGTTCTCTTAAAGATGTATTCTGAAGTTTTATCCAATACCAAACTGAAATTCAATAAGTTAATATCCATCCTTAAGATTTTTTTTTCTCTTTCAATGTTTTCCTCTATTAATGTTCAGTATTCCAATTCACCCACATCACTCAACAAATATCTTCTATATTCTTCAGGAGAGATATCGTATACTCAACTTGGATTTATTACTTTCAATGGATTAAAAACATCCACTTCCATTGCTAGCACAACTCCATCAACTAACTTTATCATTGGGTTTGCTGCAAATATTAAAAGAAAGTTTGTCTTAAAGCTCCATAAGAATAAAATAAAAGTTCATACCATAAACTTAAACAAACTTGTAATAGTTAAAAAGGTTTTAATAAAACTAATGGATGAGAAAAAAATTTCAATTACCAATAATCATTATAGCTGATTTAATTCTTGCTATTCCCCAATCCTTCTGAAATGTCTTAATGTAGGATAGCATGCCAGCAACAAATTGCATTAGCCATTGAAGTACCACTCATCACCTAGTAATGAGCGTACATATTTTGAGCATCGTATTTGTTAGCACATAAAATATCTTCTCCCAGAGCACATATATCGAGCTGCGAAAGTAGAAACCAAAATATCAATTGTATAAACAATTCCAATATATAATTAAATTTTGATACAAAAATGGATAATAAACAATAAATTATGTATTCTATCAAGAAATAAAAAAGATATAGTTACCTTTAGTACATATAGATCATATGGATTTAGGCCTTTTCTGGATTTGAGGCTAACTTTACAAAGATCATCAACATGTTCCTCATAAAAAGCCTAAATAAATTTTTTTATTGGTTTTTTGCCTTTTTTTCTCTTGAAAAATAATATGATAAAAACAATATTAATATTTAATAAACATACATATAATTCATCCAAAATAATGAAACAACTTTAAAAAGTATACCTTTTTTTTACTGTTGCCTATATACTTCTGAATCTTAGTGCCATCTTTTTCCGTCACGTAAACAACAGGTCTATGAAGCTCATATGATCGAAAATAATGTATCTAATATGAGCACAAAATTCCAGCAACATTTGCATTTAAAAGCTCTTTTATTATCTTTTTTTTCTATCATCATAAATGATTTTCCCCTTTACATCTTTTCTATTCTCTATTTCTTTCTTTTGTAATTGAGATGTTTCAGCTTTGGATTCAACTTCTTTTCCTTTACTTGTTCCTACAACTTCAACAGCTTTTTTAACATATAAACAAATATTTTGTTAGTATAATTTTTATATATCAATATGAAGATTATAATATAATCTAAATACAAATTTATAGAGCACATACTCAGACAAATGAATTAGCTCACAATAATCTCCATCTTTATCCATAAATGAATCCAACCCCTAAATTAAGAAATATATAATAAGTTAATACGTTATCATTGAGCTCATAATTTAATTAGAGAATGATGATGTAACTTGATTTGTGTTCCACCTCCTAGCTCAACTTGTGTTATGAATTTTCTACCAGAATTACATGATCCGACGTTAATAACCAAAGGAGCTAACCCTCTAGATAGAGTGTAATAACGATCACCATGATTACCTGAAGAAGTAAAAACAACTATATTTTCTTTCATTCTCAAATATCCTCACATATTAACTGGTTCACAGAGATACAACACTACTGCAAAATAGGTTTTTAACGGCGTTTGAATTGAAAATGCCACTAAAAATCGAATAGATCGAGCATTAGCGGCGTTTTTAACAAAGCGCCGCTAAAGATCTGAGCATTAGCGGCGTTTTTAGGAAAGCGCCGCTAAAGATCTGGACATTAGCGACGTTTTTAGGAAAGCGCCGCTAAAGATCTGGACATTAGCGGCGTTTTTAGGAAAGCGCCACTAAAGATCTGGGCATTAGCGGCGTTTTTAAAAAAGCGCCGCTAAAGATCGAGCATTAGCGGCGCTTTTTTAAAAACGCCGCTAAAAGATTAAGCAGAACTACGTCGTTTTACTTCAGTGGCATAGCGGCGCTTTGTGGAAAACGCCGTAATAGCTTCAGTTTTAACTTGGTCTATGTTTTATGATTTAAGCTTTAGTGGTGTTTTGGGTAATAAACGCCACAATTATGTCAAAATTTTAAAATTTTAATATATATTTTTTATCAAAATAGAACAAATAACTTATAAGTACGTTATGATGTATTTAAAATTTTTTATATTTTAATCAAAATACAACAAATATTTTTAAAATTTTATTATATTTTTAACGAAATCATTTTCATTTTATAATTATAACATTATGCTAGAGAAAATAATGATATGAATTTTATCATCATCTATTTTAAACTAATATTAGATATAAAAGTATTTTGGTAATTATATTAGAAGGGAAAATTTTACGATTATATCAATATCGACTAGACCCAAATAATATATATTAAAATTAAACCGCTTAAAACTCAATTAAAAAAAACTAAAACGGTACATTATTTGCCCATTTTATGGTTTAGGGTTAAAGGTTTAAGATTTACTATTTAAAGGTTTAGGGTTTATGGGTTTAGGGATTATGTTTACGGCTTATGGTTTAAGGGTTGGGGTTTAAGGGTTATGGGCTAGTGGTTAAGGGTTTATGGGTTATGGGTTAATGGTTTAGGGTTTAAGGTTTAAAGGTTTTTATTTTGTGGTTTAAGGTTTAGGGGATATAGTTTAGGGTACTTTAGTAGGGGATATAGTTTAATGATTTAAGGTTTAGAGTATTGATTAATTAGTGTTATTATTTTGTGGTTTAAGGATCAAGAGATATAGTTTAGGGTTATGATTAATTCATACATTTTGTGGTTAAGGCTTAGGGGTTATTATTTTATGGGTTATGGTTAGGGGATATAGTTTAGGGTTTAGGGGATATATATACTTTAGAGTTTAAGGTTAGAGGGATATAGTTTAGGGTTTATGGGATATATTTTAGGGTTTAAGGTTATAAGGATATAGTTTAATGGTTTAAGGTTTAGAGTATTGATTAATTAGTGTTATTATTTTGTGGTTTAAGGATCAAAGGATATAGTTTAGGGTTATGATTAATTCATACATTTTGTGGTTAAGGCTTAGGGGTTATTGTTTTGTGGTTTATGGTTAGGGGATATAGTTTAGGTTTTAGAGGATATACTTTACGGTTTAAGGTTATAGGGATATAGTTTAATGGTTTAAGGTTTAGAGTTTTGATTAATTAGTGTTAATAATATTAAGTATTTTGATTAATTAAAAATATTATAAAAATATAAAGACAAAATGATATTAAAATTTACCGGCGTTTTATTGAAAAACGCCACAAATATCCATGGAAGCAAAACGCTGTCGTTTTGTAACATCCCGAAATAGGGCCTAAACGGAATAGTGGTTGCGAAACCACAAATATGAGGTAGAAAAATTTATTTTATTATTATTTTGAGGTTCATGGTATGATTGCATGATTGCGTGAAAATTTCGTGATGAAATTCTATGCATAAAGTGCTTAAGTTGAGGTTAGGGACTAAATCGAATAATTTGCAAAACTTGCATTCTAGAAGTTTTTGGTATGAAATTACTTTGGAATATTAATTAGGAGGGTTTAAATAACAATTTGACCAATTTTAAGTTCATGGACAAAAATTAGGACATGAAAGGAATTTTTGAAAGTTTAGTAAGGAGGGGTAATTTGGTCATTTGGATATTAAATGAATTAAAAAGGGGAAAATAACACAAAAATGGTCATCTTCTCAATTAGTTTCTACCGATTTTTGCTCTCCTCCATAGCTGGGGTTTCTTCAACTTTCAAGCTTCATAGTAAGTGATTCCAAGCCCCATTTTTAATGATCTTTACGTTTTTGGAGTCCCGGTAACTTGATTAAGCTTATTCTAGCAATAATTCAACCTAGGGTTCATATTTGGAAAAATACCCATGGCTGAAATTTGTGTATTTTGTGTTTTATGATATAATATGAGGTTTTAAATTATGTTAAACAACTTATGCTACTCGGTTTTAAGTGAAAACAAGTAAAAGGGCTTAAATTGGAAAAAAATACCAATAGTCATAAGTATATGTTAGAGTGTGATTTTGATATTGCCATAGAAGGGAACAATGATCAGCATGTCATAAAACATAAGAAAATAGGATGAAGTTTAATTTACGAGCCTTGGGGAAAAAGTGCAAATATGTGAAAGTTTAGGGGTAAAAATATAATTTTGCAAAAGTTTGGGTCAAGGACTGTTTTAATAAATGTGAATATTAAATAAGTTAAATTTGCTATTATAGATCAAGAAGAACGAAATTCGGGAGTAGATCGGGGAAAAGAAAAATTAAAGGACTAAATTGTAAAGTTTAGTCACATTTTGTATCAAGGTAAGTTACAGTAAATAAATGCAATATTCTTTTATTTTACATTATTATTGTCAATTTCCAGCATTTATATATTTATGTTATGAAAATATTTAAAGGCGAATTTAAGGTGAAGTGACAGAGGAAAAGTGTTAGAAAGCCCCGGTTGAACCCTAGGAATGTTAGGATATTAGGGTTGACAGGACAGAACATAAATGATCCATGTAAGTCCATATTAGAAATATGGCTTTGGAGACAAGATTGAGCCATGTAAGTCCATATTATATATGGCATTGGAGACAGGAATAATTCATGTAAGTCCATGTCAAAGACATGGCATTGGCAGGATATTGATAGATAGGAACGACCCTAGTGTCCTTAGTATTCCGAGTGGTTCAACGGGTCAGGATACGAGTTAAATTACAGTGAATTAACAGCAAACGAAAAGTAGATTATACTTATGAAAAAGGAAAAGTCAGGTAAGAAAGAAGGTAAGGGAATAAAGAAGAAGATAGAAATTGAGAAGTAAAGAAATTTATGATGTTAGATGATATTATGCATAATTATCCATTATGTTGAATGTTGTGATTTATTTGCTTGTAAGCTTACTAAGCCTAGTGCTTAATCTCTTTATTTTCTTCTTCTTATAGTACTTATCTAGTCACTCGGGGATCAAAGGAAACGTCGGAGGCCGATCACACTATCAAAGAAATAACTCGGTATAACTAGACGTTTTGTTTTGGGTATGGCATGTATAGAAACTTAGCTACTTTTGGTATAATATGAACAATGAATGATGTGTAAATACTTGCTAGTGATTAGCTAATAAAATAGCCGATGATGTACATGTTTATTAATATGTATCATTGAATGATGATTATCACATGAAAATTATGAAAAATGTGAAAGTAACCTAAAAACAGATTCAAGTAACAGAAATGACGTAACTTTGAAAAATCACTAAAACTTGTAGAAACATAGTTTGAAGATGAATAATATATTAAATTAAATATTATTATGTATATTTTCTTATGGAATAAGAAAAACAGGTAAACGTATTATATTTTATGAGATATCTGAGTTTTAGTGAAACAGGGTTAGAGCGATTTCTGGATCCCTTATTTCAACTTTGGAAATTCACCATAAATAGTACAAAACTAATTAGAATATTTAATTTATATGGTCAGAATCCTTGTTGAATATAGTTTTGGGAGAAACAAACGGATTAGTCATATGAATTTTTTACAGGAAGAAAAATGGTTCGTAGTAAGAAGAGGTCAGTGTAGTCGAGTTTTGAAACAGGGGAAACTTTAACTAATAAACTGTACTAATTGGACAAGTCAAAAATTCTAGAAAAAAGTTAGTAGATAGATTTATGAGTCTAGTTTCAGGAAAAAATTATGGATCTTAATTTTGAGTTTTGAAACTCGAGAAATAATTTTTTAAGCAACCATGATGCAGAAAAATAGTTTATTCCAAAAATTAAAATAAGTGGTTTAGAGTTGTTTAAAAGGTAAGATAAGTTTAGTAACACCTCAAGCTTGACTCCGGTGACAGTTTCGGGCGTGGGGGTGTTACACGTTTTATACTTTGTTATTACTGGCGCTTTCAGCAAAAACGCCACAAACAGCATGAAATACCAGCGTTTTTCAAAAACGCCACAACGTTATATCAATTGAAACGTCGTCATTTTTTGTTATTTTTATTAGTGGCGTTTTCTGAAAATGCCGCAAACTCTAATTTTTTTAACTAAAACGTCGTCGTTTCTGTGTGGCCCGAAATTGCTTTACTCTCTGCCAAAGTCAACTTCCCCGATTTCCGCCAAATTTCCCCCAACTTTTTCTCCCCTAAATTTTTTACCCTAGTTTCCCAACATCGCATTGCATCTAGCGACAGAGAAGAAGCAAACGAACACATTGACTTTCTCCCCTCTCCCTCTCCCTCTCCCTCTCCCTCTTTCTGTCTTAAGGTTTTTCTTTCTTACCAATGTGCTTTTCTTTCTTGGATTTAGCTTTTTCCATGGATTCCCAATGACACCCAAATTTTACAAGGTATGTTTTAACGTCTTCCGGCTTTCTGGGTCTTTCTGCTTTTCTTGTTTTAATCTTCCTTTCTCTCCTTGTTTTATTTTGCTCTCCTTCTGTTTGTTGAAATTCCCCAATTAATTCCATTTCTTGCTTATTCTTTTTTCTTAAGAAATGTGGGATTGTTTGTTAGTAAGATTTTCTGGGTTTTTGTTTTTCTCGTTCATTTACGAAAAGAAAATGAATTTTAACTGAAACTCAGCTCTTTGATTATTTGATCCCTGTTTCATATGATGAGATCCGAAGTGATCTTTTCTTCTTGTATTTGGACTGGGCTTGAAAATGTTTGTTTTGTTCTTGAATTTGTTAGTACTGGGTGGATTAATTCATTCATGTAGTAGATATTTGATACAATGGTTAACATAATTGAATCAATGCACTTCACAAGATATTGATTAAAATTTTAAACCCCATTTTAATGGTAAAATATCATGGTGCCATGGAGTTGCAAATGCTGGTCCTCATCCATTGTTCAAAGTTCATAAAGTTAGAAATGTCTAATGAAAATTTCTTGGCCAATCAGTTCCATTGGCTAGATGGTTTGACCCATATTATCAGATCTATTTGTTTTTAGCCTATTGTTTGTAATGTCTGTTAATGAGTTTCTTCTTATAAACTTCTTTTGATTCTTAGGCTCAGATGTGAACGACTAAAACATTTGCTTCCCCCATTTTCTTTTTCCTTTTATATGATTTTTTTAACACTTAACTTAGGTTGGAAACTTCTCTTATCACATTACTTGTTAAGGCTAAAGGCCAAAGTTTACTTCTTGCTAATATCAACAATCTTTTACAACAAGATTTTGATGTGCTGCAACAATCTGTTGACCAATATTTTCATGATTAGCTTTTGCAAACACTGCAGCTTGTAAACTTTTACTTGTGTCTAAATATGGATGTCATTTCTATCCCTTTTTCTATATCTAGGAAAACTGACATGAAGTTTATTTTGACTGAATTATAAATATATGTAATGTAAAAACATTTGCAACAACTGCTGCATATTTTTTGGGCTGAGAAGTTTATTTTGACTGAATTATATCGCAAAACTAACATGAAGTTTTACTAAGGAAATGTCATTGTCTTTCAATTCTCCATCACTTGATCTTGAACATTGACTGGATTAGTCACATTATGCCTTATATCAATTTTCAATTTAGATGGTTGTAGTTTGAAGATGATCTATTTTGGTACAAATCAGTTGGATTTTGCTGACATTTAATTTTTAAACTTTTTCAGGGTCATTCTTCTATATCTGTTTCTGAGATGCAAGTAAGTTTTTTACTTAATTACTTTTACATTTATGTTCTCTGTATTGAATCTAATTTGATAAATCAATGCATTCCAGGGAGCAATTGGAAAAATGATCAGCCATTCAGATTGATAATTTTTGTATCAGTTTGTTAGCATCCTTATCAAGTATCAAATGCCTATCTGTTACTTCTTGTACACTGCAGGTTGGTTATATAATTCCTTCTTGTTTGGATTATTCTGTCAAGATTTACTTAGAAACTGTTCTATTTTACAATATTAACTAATGTACTAAACTTCATGATATCGAAACCTAATTTTTTCTTCCCTATTTTTGTGCTATGACGATTGTTAATAAATTTAATTATTACTATAATAATTATATGAAGTAATATATATGAAGTAAAATTATATTGTATACTAAATATGGTACATATACTTTAATTTCTTGTGTTTTGACTTTTAGGATATAGTTCCATGTGTCTGTACTAGTGAATTAATGTTGTATGTATTTCAGTTACTGCTTCCTGCTCCTCCTGCAACTATTGTTTCAACTGAAGCTGCCATTTAATCTTCGAATTAATATTTGGTACTGATATATATAAAGTTTTTATATTTGCTTAAACTGAAATATATTTGGTGCTACTCTTATAATCTTACATGTGTCTGTATTAGTGAATTAATGTTGTATGTATTTCAGTTACTGCTTCCTGCTCCTCCTGCAACTATTGGTTCAACTGAAGCTGCCATTTAATCTTCGAATTAATATTTGGTACTGATATAGATAAAGTTTTTATATTTGTTTAAACTGAAATATATTTGGTGCTACTCTTATAATCTTACATCTGTTCTAGGTACTATCGAGCACCTGAATTAATATTTGGTGCAACTAAATACACCACAGCCATTGACATCTGTTCTAGGTACAGGTTTCGTTGCTAAATTTTTTCCCTTATTTCTATGCATTTTCACTTTAAATTACTTAAAAAATATTACTTTTTTGACTCCAGCCTCTGTTTGCTGGTGAGAGTGGAGTAGACCAGGTACGCTTTATTAAGGTACGTTTTATTTCAAAATTCTAATCAATAATAGTTTTATCATGATGATTTTGGAAAAATTAATATTTTGGGGTTGCGATCTTGTAAAGATTTAATTGCTGGTTCTGTTTGGAGCAGAACTATTTTGTTTCCAAATTAATTTTTTTATATTTGGTTCAACTTAATTATTATTTGATTCAACTTAAGTATGAATAAGTATGAATTAATTTTATTACCATATATGTAGCTTGCTTGTCCATTATAATTACAACAATAGCTGACCTTCTCTCCAACCTTATTTTAAATATTTTAAAGATTCAAAGTATATAGGCTGGAAACCTGACGGGTTGCCTTATATCGAGCTGCAAGATATAATGGATCCTCCCTAGGTGTAACAACGCCACGTATGATGAATCTTAAAAAATTCAAAAAATCTCGAAAAAAGTTCTATCGCTATTGAATATTTATATAACCTTAATTTATTTCCAATTTACTTATAAAAATTAAACTACGATTCTTTTTTGATATTATTATATTCAAATTACTATTTTTTTATATTAATAATGTTTGATTTTAATATTTAATATTTTTAAATGTATTTGTATAAAAAAAAGATTTCAAAAAAAGTTCTATGGAGCTTATAAATAATTCTATCGACCTTAAAAAAGAATTAAAAATTTCAACGACTGAAGGGCCACTTATAAATAATTTTATCAATATAATAATATTGATCACTGTTTAAATATATTATAACTAATTTTTATCAAAATAGTATTAATATTGATCATTACTTAAATAAATTACATAACTCACATAACGTACATAACAACTTACATAACTTAACTAATACATGTAGTTTAATCTAATAATTTCCTTAAAAGCATATAGTTTAAAGTTCAAATTTCATAACTTATATAATCTACATAACTTACATAAAACATAAATATATATCATGTCAAGACTTACATAATAAACAACTTACCCGTGTAACTTATTGCCAACTTTAGACTTCAACAACTACGAAATGGATAGGACTTGGATGAATTTCTCAATGGCAAGCAACGAGTATCAAAATGTTGGAGTGCAATCCTTTTTAGATTTTGCATTTCACAATTCAAGCCAAGAGAATATGATTCTTTGCCCGTGTAAGAAGTGTGGCAATATCTATTGGCATTATCGTGAAGTTGTCTACGAACATCTAATTGTTGATGGCTTCATTCGGGGGTATAAAAAATGGATTTTCCATGGAGAGTGTACACCTAGTGGAGCCTCTTTGACGATTAATCCGGGTTATCCTTATAGTGGTTACCGTTAGTATGTTAGAGAAGATGACATGGAAGGTATGATGCGGGATACATTTAATATGCAGAGTGAAGGTTTCCAATCATTTCCACCAAACTATGTTGCATCCGATGATTATAATATCGGTGGGAATACTTTTATGGAAACGAGAAGAAGTGTATCGGATGAACAACTGAATGAAGAAGCGGCGAAGTTCTACACGTTACTTGGTGAAATGAATGAAGAACTTTATGAGGGATCAAAATTTTAGAAAATGTCATTCTATATTCACCTTTTCCACTTAAAATGTTTGGGAGGGTGGACCGAAAACTCTTTGACAATGCTGTTAGAGCTTTTGAGAGAAATGTTCCCGTTTGCAAAAATCCCTCAATCATGTAAAGACATGAAGAAAGTGATAAAAGATTTGGGCCTTGGGTACAACAAAATTCATAGTTGCCCAAATGATTGCATGTTGTATTGGGGTGATCGGAGAAATCAACAGTCTTGTCATGTTTGCGGTAAATCTCGTTGGATGAATAGAGATGCAGAAGATGCTAATGAGGATGAATATGGGCCACAGTCAATAAAGAAGCCGAACAAGATTTTACGATATTTCCCGCTAATCCCAAGGCTTCAAAGGATATTCATGTCGTCAAAGACAGTCGAGTTTATGACGTGGCAGCATGATCAATGAACGGATGATGGATTATTAAGGCATCCTGTAGATTCTTTAGCATGGAAATCATTTGACAATAAATTTCCAAGCTTTGCAAGTGATCCTCGGAGTGTAAGGCTCGGGTTAGCATCTGACGGATTTAATCCTTTTAAAATCATAAGCACCTCGTACAGTACTTGGCCTGTGGTCCTTGTTCCTTATAATTTGCCTCCATGGCTTTGAATGAAGCAATCTTCTTTGATATTATCTATGATTATCCCCGGAGAGAAAGGCCCCGGAAATGATATTGACATATATCTGTAGCGACTTATTAAAAAGTTAAAACGATTATGGGCGGGTGTTGAGACATATGATGTATTGAGAAAGGAGAACTTTTACCTACGTGCTGCTTTACTGTGGACAATTAATGATTTCCCGGCATATGCGAATTTATCTGGTTAGAGTACCAGAGGACGTTATGCTTATCCTTGTTGTGCTGCTCAAACGTGTTCACAGTGGTTATATAATGGGTAGAAGTTCTGCTATATGGGGCATCGTCGATGGTTAGATGAAAATCATAGCTATAGATTTCAGAGGGCTTTATTTGACGGTACTGAAGAGTTGAAAAAAGCTCTTGAGCAGACCATTGGATCTGAAATCTTATTCATGTTAAAAGATATGGAATTCAGTTATGGGAAGCTGAATCAACAATCTAACAGGCAAACAAATAGATGATCGAGGGATGAATCTGATGATGAATCTGACAAGGAGGATGACCCTAATGAGGCGGACTTGTGGAAGAAAAGAAGTATTTTTTTTGAGTTGCCTTATTGGGAGCATCACATATTACGCCACAATCTTGATGTGATGCATATTGAAAAGAATGTCTGCGAGAACGCCATCCAGACAATTTTGAACGTCGATGGTAAATCAAAAGATAATCTTCAGAGTCGACTTGATTTAGTTCACATGGGAATTAGGCATGATTTTCATCCCCAAGTACGTCCTAATGGAAAATATTGATTGCCGCCTTCAATTTTTTCAATGTCAAAGGAAGAGAAAGAAATGTTCTGCACGGTGTTGAAGGATATAAAGGTTCCGGATGCGTATGCATCAAATATATCTCGATGTGTAAGTCTTAAAGATCGAAGACTATATTCATTAAAATCACATGACTATCACATCTTGATGCAAGATCTACTTCCAGTTGCATTACGGTGTTGTATGTCAAAGAAGGTAACGTCCTGTATAATTGAACTGTCCAATATAATGAAAGCAATTTGTGGCAAAGTTCTGAATGTTGAAGAACTTGAAAAAGTACAAGATCGAGCCGCTTTGACATTATGCAATTTGAAGAAGATCTTTCCACCTTCCTTCTTCACAATTATGGTGCACCTTGTCATTCATCTCCCTCGTGAAGCAATAATTGATGGGCCGGTTTTCTATAATTGGATGTATCCAATTGAAAGGTGCTAATTTATTTCAAAGGCGCTAATTTATTTCAAAGGCATTCCACCTTTATACCTATAGTTACCAGTTTTGATAATGTTGTATATGGTGTTTAGGTTCCTAAGCAAATTGAAGTCTTATTGCCGTAACAAGCATTATCTGGAAGGATCGATTGCTGAAGGCTACTTGGCAGAGGAGTGTATGACATTCTGTTCTAGATATTTAGAAGATGTTGAAACAAGATTGAATAGACAAAGTAGAAATGCCGGACTCAATGATCCTAGCTTGGTCGAAACTTATTTATTTCAAAGTTATGGAGAACCAATCGGCAAAGTTGAAATTGCAGAATTAGATGACCGATCTTGGATACAAGCACATAGATATGTTCTTTTCCACCACGATGCACTTGAACAATTACGCAAGTAAGTTCTAGAATATGATAAATATTCATCTTTTTTGATTTGTTTATTTTTTAACGAATTAAACATGTTTTTAACATAGTGAGTACAAACAAGTCTTAAGATCTCGTTCACGCTCACGAAGATTACAACATCGCGAGATTAATAGGTTATTCGCAGAATATTTTCATGAATGGTTAAGCCAAACGGTATGCAACTCAACATTTATTGACAAATAATAATGTTTTCTCATAACATTTACAATTACTCAATTTACTTTTGATTCAATAGGTTTGGAGTGGGAATATCGTTAATGACGAAGTTAAATGGCTTTCCCAAGGTCTGAATCGAGTAGTAAAAAGATATAGTGGCTTCATAATGAATGGATTCAGATTTCATACCAAATATCGTGAGAGATTGAGGAGAACTCAAAATTGTGGAGTAGTTGTTAATTCTTTAATTACAAGTTACGCTAGTGCTAGGGACAGTAATCCTGTCGAGGGAAATGTGGAGTATTACGGACTTCTAACCGACATTATTGAGTTGGATTACTATGGAAAATGGAAAGTTATCTTATTTCGATGTGATTGGGCTGATGCTAATACTGCTCGTGGAATTAAAAATGATCAGTTTGGTTTTACAATGGTGAATTTCTCTCGATTAATTCACACTGGAGAACATTTGATAGACGAGCCGTATGTATTTTCTTCTCAAGTTAAACAAGTTTTTTACTCGAAAGATCCAATTGATGAGGGTTGGTACGTTGTACTCCGAAACACCCCTAGAGACTTGTTTGACATGGGGAATGGAAGTAGAGATGGCATCGTTGAAAGATCAGAAACTTTGCCTTTTCAGAACAAAACTTAAATGAAAATATCCCTAGTACTAGTACACAATTTCAATGGGTTCGTCAGGATGTGGACGAAGATATTTACGATTTATGATGTAGTAAGATTTTATGAGTTTTTATTTATATGTAATGTTAATTTTAACATTGTCATGTTATATAATTTAACTATTTTATATTTACTATTGTTGTTATTTCTTATCAAAATTTTAACTATTTTATGTGTTGCAGGAAAAATGCCTAGAAGAAGATTAAGAGATCTTAGTATTGTACAGAATACTACAAATTTGGAAGAAGTAAGTACTGAACAACAGATAGTTGTTGGATCTTCAAGCGTGCCGGAGACACTTGACGAGTCTGTGGAATTTCAAAGTAATGTTAAGTTTATTTTACAAACTGTATTAAATTTTATTTCTGATTTATTTTTAAATTTCAATATAGTAATAATATATTATTTTTCAGCTGAAAATGGTCGGACGCGCAGAGGTCGAGGACGTACGCTCCTAACAGATTTATATAACTTAAATTCTGTCGAGCGTGTCAAAGTAACTAGAAACAGCCATGGTCAGCCTGTTGGACAGGAAGCTCGACTTTTAGCAGGCTATTTGGGCATTATAGCACGAAATGCCAATATGTTGCCCATCAACTATGAATCATGGCATAACATGCCTGATAGCAATAAAAATCAAGCTCTCTCTAATATTAAGGTAACAAAACATTAATGTGATTTATAATACTTTGGTTTAAGTTTAATTTATATTTACTTCCTAAATGTGTTTTTTAGGAGAGGTTTGCTTTAGAGGTCTCTGATGCCTATATCAAGAAGGCATTGGGTAAAAAATGGAGAGACCATAAAAGCATTTTGAAAAAAGAATATTTTAAAAAACCCATAAGCCTCGAAGAAAAATTACAAAATGTCCCATCGGGAATGCTGAGGTACCAATGGGAAGATGTGGTTCGATTTTGGAATTCGAAGAAAAGAAGAGGTATTATGTACTTGCAAACTTTTATAAATTTTTCGGTTTATAGTATTTACTATATACGTAATAATAATTTCATTATGTAGGACCGTGAGCGAGTTGGAACAAGTAGTAGGCAAAAACAAAAATTTACGCACACGGTAGGATCGAGAAGTTTTGCTTGTGTTGCTCAGGCCGCGGTACTATGGATTTATTAATTCTATCAAGTATTAATGACTTTTTACTATTAAAAAATATTTACTACTATATTGTAGGAAGCCTCGTCTGGTCAAAAAGTTGGACGCCTTCAGCTTTTTGACATTACTCACAGGAAAAAAGATGGAACTCCGATGATGTGACAGCCCAAAGTTGACCCTAGTCGGGAAGTGGTTTCGGGACCGCTAAACCGAGTCACCGAAATGTTTGAATGTGATACTTATTGTCTAGAATATGTAATTATGAATGTGTGAAAATTTCAAGCTTCAATTTGGTTGATTTCATGTGAATTTAGTCAATAGGACTTATGTGAGAAAATTCTAAAATGTGATAGGTCAAGGTGTGAGGACCTATTAGTGCATGTGGACAAAGGGGGGACTTGCATGTCAAATTCCCCCCCTAATGAGTAGTGGCCGGCCATGACAAGGAATGATGGGCAAAACATGTCATGAAACATGTTTTGTTAATGGAAGAATAAAATAAGGAGTATGGGTAATAAAGAAATGGAAAAAAAAGAAAAAAAAATGTGTGGTTGCCCCCCCATTGCCGTGAGCTAAAGAGAAGAAAGGAGAAAAATTTGTGTTCATCCTTTCTCATCTTCATGCTTGCCGAAACTAGAAAGAAAAAACAAAGAAAATTTTTCTCATCCTTTGGTTCATCCTTGGCCAAAAATTTTAAGGAGGAAAGAAGAAGAAAGGTGAAGAGATTCGGCCATGCATGTAGCTAGGCTAAGGTATGTTTGATGATGTTCCATGAGATGCATGCATGTTTTAGTTGTTAGCTTGAGTTCTACTTGGCCCATGGTCTAAATCTTGCTATGTGATGGAATTGGCACTTGACCATGGATGCATCATTCTTGGTTGATGTTTGATGTTGTGGTGATGAGGCATGAGGATGAGTTAAGATTCGGCCTAGGTGGAGGTCGTGTTAATGCCATTGCATGCAAAATATGAAGCTTGCTAATGATGCATGTGATGATGGCTTGATGATTCTTGAACCTCCTTTTTAGCATTTTTGTGTGAGCACATATGTGCATTGGTTGCTAAATAGAGAAGAATCGGCTAGCAAGATGTGTGCTAAGGCCGAATGTAACTTTGCATGTTAATGAGTAATGCATGTGTTAAATTGATGAAAAGGGGGAGGATGCTTTACTAGTGTGTATATGTGTGTATTAAGTGTTGAAATCGACCCCAAAAATAGACATGCATATTCGGCCAAGGGGAAAGAAATTAGCTAATATGTTGTGTTGGTGCATGATTTTTGCATGTATGAGACTTTAATGTCTAATGTATAAATATGGGCTAAGTGCCTTGTGTTCATCTTTTTGATGCCTAAATGATGAAATCAATTTATTTGTTTAATTAAGCTCAAGAGCAAAGGGGAAATAAATCCGATAAAGGGAAGGAAAAAGTGGTCGAATAGTTAGCGGAATCGTTCGACAACACCCGAGGTAAGTTCTTGAGTAAGAGAGCTTAAATTACGATGTGATTAAATCATGCTCTATGTGAGGCTATTGAGCCGAATGTGCAAGGATGATATGTGCCTTGTGTTTGAGTTTCGCAAATGAAAATGAAATATGAATGTGCCATGAATTATTGTTAGATGTGCATGATTAATTGAATGCTGTCTGGGCTAAGTCCCGAAGGCTTTGTGCTAAGTGAATATATCCGGACTAAGATCCGAAGGCCTTTGTGCGAGATACTAGATCCGGGATAAGTCCCGAAGGCATTCGTGCGAGTTATTAAATCCGGGTTAAGTCCCGAAGGCATTCGTGCGAGTTGTTAAATCCGGGTTATGTCCCGAAGGCATTGTGTGAGATACTAAAACCGGGCTATGTCCCGAAGGCATTTGAACGAGGAGCTATATCCGGTTAAATCCCGAAGGTACGTGATTTGGTAATGAATGAGCTTGCTGTAAAATTCCAGCGAATACTCGAAAAAAACATCCTAATATGGGGATATGTTACGTATGTGTTAAATTTAATCGAGCCCTTACAAATAAATGTTCGCTCAGTTGATAAACGAGCTACCGGCCTTCGGCCAAGTTAGTTTATTGTGTATGTACATAAGGGTTGTTAATGTTGTGAAGCAAGTTTGATATCGGTAAATTGCGTATTATGAAATATTCCGTTTAGCTAAATGTGTGCTATTTTTTGTGCATGCTGGAATTCCTTGCTCAAACTTACTAAGCATAAATTGCTTACTCGTTACATTGCTCCTCTGTTTTATAGATTTTTGGTTCTCCAGCTATCGGACTCGGGATCTTGAAGTCGAAGTCGCCCACACTATCAAAGGCTCTTTTGGGTACTATTTTGGTTGAATCTTGATATGGCATGTATAGGACTACCCATTGTTGTCTTTCGAGTACTTTATGAAATGTATAAGTGTACAGCCATGCGAAAATGGCTTGTAGAAGTGGAGTACGGCATTAGACCATTCGTATTTATGAATGTATAGATGGTTTCATGATGTAACTATAGTTGGAATGGAAGTGTTGAGCAAATGATCAGCCACTAGAATGGCTAAGTATGATCATATGTGGGCTTATGTATGACAAGGCCCTAGTTGGTCCATGAAACCCCAAATTAGGTAAGGTTACTTTGAAAACAGAAGCTGATAGCAGCAGTGGTGTGGATTGGAAAAATCACAAGAATTCGTAGGAGTGGAATTAAATAGTGAATAAATTATGTAATCGAACCTTGATGAATCTACTTTCATATGGAAGTAACGAAACAATCATAGGAACAGTACAGTAAGAGATATTCGGGTTCTTGTGGAACAGGGCCAGAACAGTTTCTGGATTCCCTGTTCCGACTTTGGAAATTCACTATAAATTGACCAGAGATAATTAGGGGTCATACCATATATGTATGGATTCCTCTCTGAGTCTAGTTTCCATAGAAACAAACGGCATCAGTATTGAAGCTCTGTGCAGAGAGATATCCCAGTCGTAATGGGAAAGGGTCAGTGTAGTCGACCCCTGTAACATGGGAGACTTTGACTAATAAACTGTACTAATTGGCCCAACCAAAAATTCTAGAAAAAAATAAATACGTGGGGACATGAGTCTAGTTTCAGGGAAAAATCACAAAACTGATTTTCGAGTTGTGAAACTCAAGATATGATTTTTGAAGCGACTAGTACTCAGACTGGGCAGTGTCTGGAAAAAATTTTTCAAAGTTTGTTAACATCTCGTGTCCGACTCCAGTGTCGGTCTCGGGTTCGGGGTGTTACAGATGACATCTGAGGCTGCAGAAATTATGGTATATTTACTTAATAAAATTTGATTCATTATAAATATTTATAATATTTAATTATAATGTTTTAATTTATCGTTTTTACTAGTTTAATTTAAATAATGTTATGTTGTATTCCTTTTTATTGTATATTTCGTTTCTAACTCTTTAACTGATTTATTAGGAGAAACTAAAAGATAAGAAGGCAGAGTATGAAGTGACTGCTTCGACTGATAGTTCTATTAATTTTGAGGATATTGATAACAAAATTATTAATGAAGTTTTGGGTCCTGAAAGGTATGGTCAGGTTAGATTTCAAGGATCTGGTGTTAACCCGACCCAATATTTTGGATTCGCCTCGCACCAATACATGCCTTCCGGGAGTCAAAGTCAAGCTGAAGTTCAGAGGCTAAAAGATCAGATAGTTCTGATACAAGCTAGCACATATGAGCAAATTTCTCAACTTAGAGCGGAGGCAGCAGCGCGGGAGGCGGAGCAGAACAGAAAATACAATGAACTCCAGCTACAGCTTCAGTCTATGATGACTATGTTCCAGCAATTTCAAAATCCCCCATCTTAGACATTTGTTTTCTTGTAACTTTTAACATTATTGTAAGAATATTTTGAATATTCATTTACAATTTATATAATATATTTTTCGTATAATTTTGTATTATTTAAATTTACAGGTTTTGGTTGGATTTCATGGTATATTTGCTGTTTTTGGTTGAATTTCTTGCAGGAGGGTTGGATATAGGTGCAAAAATATATACTGCAAAACTGGGCAAATTAGCGGCGTTTTTTAAAAAAAGCGCCGCTAAAAGTACTGCAAATTAGCGGCGTTTTTTAAAAGCGCCGCTAAAAGTCTTGGCCTATCGGGTTTTTTTAAAAAGCGCCGCTAAAAATCCTGGTCTTTAGCGGCGCTTTTAGAAAAACGCCGCTAAATGTCTTGGTCTTTAGCGGCGTTTTTTAAGAAAGCGCCGCTAAAGACTAGGATTTTTAGCGGCGCTTTTTTCAAAAAAACGCCGCTAAAGGCAAAAAAAATGCCGCTAAAAGTCTGTTTTCCTGTAGTGCAAAGAAAGGTTTGACAAAGTATCAGTACTCAAAAATACCATTATTAAATACAACTTGCCCAAAGTAACTTTATTCATAGCATCAAGCAAAGAATTTTGAAACTTCAACACTTTTATCAATTGTCACCTTATCATCAGAAACTTTGTAGGATGCTATTCTGGCAAATGGGTTTTCCCCTTGTATTTTAGAATAAAAAGTTCCAGAAATATTTTTGAGTCATTTTAGTTTTGTTAAAGTTCCAACGGTAATGGAAGCACATGCAGTGCCATGACTATTGAGGTCTTCTAGAAAATTAAAATCAACCAATCTTGTCGCTTTAGTTAAAGCCTTCCCTTAGGTGTAATTTTCAATAGCCACAATCTTTCTGCATTAAATATCAATTTAAATCATCATTTTTATTATAAAAATAAATTAGTAATAAAATTATATTAGTAATAACTGAAGCAAAATACATACCTTTTAAAAGAAATATTCAAGTGGCTAGATTCCAAAATAGGAATATGTTTATCTGCAAAACATTCATGATTCACATTTATACCTGAATCAATAACTGCAATTATTGATTTTGACTTTTCTGCCATTGAAATTTTTTCTTTGTCATCAAAACAATATTTTTCTTCTTCGTCCACAATAAATTTTTAGAATTTGAACATGCATGGTGCAACTGATATCATCTGCATTAATAGAATGGTTAGTGACCCTAACAAGTAAGATAAACATAATTATTCAAATTTAATTCAATATTTGACACAACTTTTTTGAATTTTATTTCTAAAATTGAAAAAAAAATATATTTTTTCATTCATATATCACTTTTTTTTATTAAATTATAAAATCAAGCCAAAACCCGAACAAATATATAATGTTATCTTAAAAAAATAATTATAATATTTACCTCATTTTTATAAATATATTTTAGGCTGCAACATTTTAAATTTTGATTCCCTTTCTCACTCTCAAACAAAGCAAATTTATTATAATCTTATAACAAACATTTCCACTTGCTTTTTCTTAATTAGGCCACCATTACTAAATTAATAGTAATTAAAAAAATATTATAATATATTATTTAAAAAATAAAAATAGAGATTAACGAATTCTTAGTATCATTTCCCCTTTCGATAAAAATGAAACTTATCTCGACTTTTTTTTATAATTCTTTAAAATAATCTATTTTTTTATAAAACTATATAAGTTCCCTATCCTACTCAATGTATTTATTGAAAAAAGCTCAAAACTTCAGTCAAAATTAAACCCTTTTATAGTTGGTCATTTGTTTTATCACGTGGACAAAAAAACACGAGCTTTCTTACCCCGCAAATGAAATAGTTGATTTGGCCACCCCTTATTCAACTGAGAATAGACTAACTAAAACCTAATTATCTCAACTTGATAATAGAAAGTTAAAAAGAGAAGCCATTTAAATTTTAGAAATGTTTCGAAACATATAAATATCATTGTTGCTCCATTTTGAACATCTCTTCTCTTGATGGTTTCAACCATTGTTGCTCCATTTTGGACTTTTTTTATCCTTCTATTTTTTTGAAATGGCATCACTTTAAGGGATATTTCTTTTCTATCTTTTTAATGTTAGCGTTATCGTACCAAATCACTTATTTTTCTTTTTCTTTTTCAATAATAAATTATATTTAATCAAGTAAATAGTATTTCTCAGCATGATTAACATATAGTTGTTAGTTACTTTGCTTTTTTTTCTCTCTCATTTTTTGGGAGTGCCTATCTCTTTTTGGAGAGGTTTTTTCTCCTTTTTTTCATGACAAATTTATTTTTTGAGTAAAAAAATGTGGTTTCGAGTCAATTTTTTCAATTTCTTTTGTTTTTTCTTTATTTGTTTTAAGGTTCTAAGTCTTTTATAATAAGAAAAGAGTCTGGTCTTTTGGTTTTGAGTCTTAGGGCAACCTGTAGTTGATGATTAAGTCATATTTGAGTTTTTTGTTTTTCTATTTTAGGTCTTGCTTTGATGATTCTTTTTTTGTAGGATCTATTTGTGAGTATTTCCATTAATCGAGGGATAGAATAGTGTCACTTTTTAATCCAATTAACTGCTTTGCATTGATTTGGGGGTTTTTTATAATGGAAAAGGAGAGGGGTTTTGATGAGCTTGAGATACAGTTGGAAACAGCTAAAGGGGGTTTGGAAAGGGCAACGAAATTTACACTAGTTGGGAAAATTCATGCGAATAAAACTCCTAATAGAAAGGGGTTTAAATGGGTTTTGCAGAGTATCTGGTCTGAGGCAGAACTAGAAAAGGTGTGGGAGCTTGGAGAAAATATGTATGCTCTTTAGTTTGCAAAACTTGAGGTGATAGAATCAGTTTTGTAGAATGGACCATGGATAGTGATGGGTTTTTGTTTGAACTTGAAGAAGTGGGCAGTGAATCGAAAAATTCAAGAGTTGGATTTTACTAAGGTGACTATCTATATCCAAATATCTAATTTACCTCTAGAAATGATGACAATTAGGAATGTTGAATTGATTGGTAGTAGGTTAAAAAAGTTGGTGAAGGTGGATTATAGAGTTTTGGAGAGGGGATGGAGTAGAAGTTTTTTTAGGGTTAAAATTGAGACTAATCTGAAAAAACCCTAGTTCCTGAATTTTGGGTAACGAATGAGAGTAAGGACAGGGTGTGAGGTAAGATAAAATATGAGAAGATTGCATATTTTCCTTTGGATGTGGTAAGGTGGGACCTTAGTAAGAATATATAGATTTGAGAAGGTGAAATGGAGTGATGAAGGTTAGGTTAGGAGGTATGGTGGATGGGTGGAAGCTATTAGAGTAGGGATAATATTGTGCTTGGGATAAAGGAGGGGAGGAATATGGGGTTGGGAAAGAATTATGAGGAGTGGGAAGGAAAGAGGGAGAAGGGTTTGAGTGAATTGTTCAAGGGGGTGGGATATTGGTAGGAATGGGTGAAAGTGAGGGAGAAAGGGAGGTAGGTTAACGATGGGGCAGTTTTGGAGAAACTGTGGAAGATATAGGTGAGAGTGGGGAAGGTAAGAAGGGGGAGGGGGAAATGTTGTGAAAGAAGTGATAGTGGATGATGGGTCTAAAAAATTTAATAGGCAAGAAATATCTTTTCATAAGAAAGGGAAAGAGGGGTTGAGTGGGGAGGGGATTGAGGGTGTTGAATCTGATGTGTATTCTGAAGAAAGGCTTTTAGGTAAGATGGTTGGAAATGATGGGAGAAAGGTAGTAAGAGTTGGATTGAATCCTTACTTTGTGGAGCTTTCTTCTAATGTAGGTGAGAAATGTGAAATGGACAGTGTGGAAACAAGTGCGCAAAGGGAAAAACAAATTTTGGTTGCTAAAGAAATTTTAGGTGAAAAGGTACAAGGTATGTCTTTGGATAGAAGCTTGGAGGATGATGATTAGGAAAATAATTGGAGAAGAAAGAAATAAAAAAATTGATGATTGGTTAATGGGAAATAATGGGAATAAAGGGGTGAAAGAGAATGCCAGAAGGTTGTAGAGAAGACGAGGTGAAGAAGTATAAAGGGGTTGGAAGGTGTTAGAGAAAGGTAGGGGGAAGGAAGTCCTAGGCTTGAGTTTTCAGAGGTATTAGTTGAGGTCCTGTTCAAAGGTTGGTTGATACTGAACGTTACGGTGGCTATCCTATAACATCCACCAAAGGGCTATGAGGTTCTTATCTTGGAATTGCCAAGGAGTGGGGTCTTCTTTGACAATTCAGAATTTGAAAGAGCTTTGTAAGAGCTATGACCTAATATGTATCCGCTTGATGGAAACAAAAAAATAGTAAAGATAAGTTGTAGGGTTTTAGAAAGAAGTGCAAGATGGAGGGGGTTGTATATGTGGATCTAGAAGGTTTAAGTAGGGGTCTGGCAGTATAGTAGCAAGAGAGAGTTAAAATAGTTTTGCTAAACAAAACTAAGAGTTTAATTTATACTATGTGGAGGATAATGGTAGTGGTCGTTCTGTAAGGGTGTTTTGGGTGTATGGACCTATTGAGTTTGAAGAAAGAAAAAGGGTTTGGGAGAACATTAAGTAGAAGGCTAGATTCATTAAAGGGCCTTGGCTATGTCTTGGAGATTTTAATGATATCCTTTACCATTATGAGAATGAAGAGGGCAGGCTTAGGGATGAAAAGAAAATTTAGTGTTTTAGGTGTATGATAGAGGAGACGAAGCTTATTGATTTACATTTTAAGGGGCTTAAATTTACTTATGAAAATAAGAGGGAATATGGGACAATAAAGGAAAAGATTGACAAAGCCCTTTGTTATATTGCATAGATGGAGTGTTTTCCTGGTTCCAAGGTTATTAATATTCTTATTGTTGGGTCTGATCATGCTCCTTTGATTGTTGATACAGAGGTAAAGGATAAAATGGGCCAAAACAGTTTAAGTTTTAAAGTTAATGGATTGATAATAAAGATTGTGCGCAAATAATTAAATATGGATGGGAGGTTAATTTTTTGTGGCCTAAGGCTTATCAGTTAATACAAAAAAAAATTACAGCAAGATGCTTTTACAATAGAGTAAGAGGGTGTTTCCAAATAATAGGAAGGTGATTGATGATATCTTGGGGAAGATAGGGGAGCTACAAAAGTACGATGATGGGGTTAATGGTATGGAAGAGACTAATCAATTAATTTGAGAGCTTAAAAAGGTTTGGGATAGGGAAGAAAAGTATTGGTTCCAAAGGTCAAGAGTGAATTGGCTGCAACATGGAGATAAAAACACAAAGTCTTTTTCACTTGTAAACTATGCAAAAGAGGAGGAAGAATAAGATTATGAGAATTAGGAGTAGAGTTGGGTGGATTGATGATTAAAAGCTCATAATGGTTTAGTTCCAAAAGTGTTATGAAGAACTGTTTACTACAGTGGGGAAAAAAGATTAGTCTGGGCTGTTGGAAAAGGTGCCAAAAATGCTGAGTGAAGAGGTCAATAATGAACAAATAAGAGAGGTTAGTGAAGATGAGATAATGCAGGCTACTTTTCAGCTTAGAGCTCTGAAGGCCCCTGGTCTGATTGTTATAATGGATTTTTCTATCAAAAATTCTCGGAGATAGTTAAAAACAGAGTGGTGGAGACAATGCAGAATTTTTTTAAATAAGGACATATGCTAAAGGTGCTTAATAGGACTAGTATTTTTTTTTGTTCCAAAGGTAAAAGGCCATGAGGAGGTTACACAGTTCAAACTCATAAACTGCTATAATTTTGTCTATAAAATCATTTCCAAGATATCCAATAGGCTTAAGAAGCATTTGGATGGATGGGTTACAAAGAATCAGAGCTATTTCATTGAAGGGAGGCAAATACAAGATAATATACTTGAGGCAAATGAAGTTCTTCACCACTTGAAGAATAGGAAGCAAGGGAAGAAGTTTGAGATGGCTTTAAAGGTGGATATGAATAAGGCCTATGATAGGGTGGAGTAAGATTTCAAGGGTATTGTTATGGGAAAGATAGGGTTCAGTCAGAAGTGGATTGGCTAGATTTTTTAGCATATCGCTTCTCTCACCTACAATATAATTATTAATGGTAAAATCTCTGACATAATTCATTCTTCTAGAGGTATTAGGCAGGGGGAACCCTAGTGTCCATACCTTTTTTTATTGGTTAAATTAGGTTCAGGTTGCCCTATTTTGTCTCACCTTGTATTTGCAGATGATGTTTTGTTCTTTATGCCAGCTAAAAGTGCTAATTGTTTGACTATGTTTGCCATGTTACAAGAGTACTGTGTTGGGTCAGGGTAGAGTATAAATTTGAATAAATCAAGTGTGATCTTTAGCTCTAACATGCTTGATGAGAAGATGAGAGAAATTTGGCAGCTTTGTTCCATATTTCTGTGGATGATAACCCGAGTACTTATTTGGGTTTTACTTCTGTCTAGGGAAAAACAAAAAAAAAATGGCTATGAGTTTTGTCGAAACCATTTTTTTGAAAAAGGGTCATCGACTTTTATTTAAAAATGAAAATGGAGTCACCACCAATTTTTTTTGAGGTGTGATCGGATCACCTAATAATTTGATTGTTTTAATAAAATATTTCGATTCACTAAATCAGCGGTTTTGGTTTATGAAGTTCGAGAAAATAGGCTCGGGAGTCAGTTACGTGCAAGGAAGGATTAACACCCTCATCACGCCCAAAATAGGTACCAAATTTAATTAATTAATGCCTTAATGTCGAGAGTTGAAATTTGAAAAGATTTTAAAATACGATCCATTTTTATTAATGTATGTTTTTTTTAAAGAAAACTTGAATTAAATTGAAATGAACATCAAAGGCACACTCGTCCTGAGATACCAAAATGCCACATCCCGTAAGTTAGGATGCGACATTTGAACCCTCGAGAACGAGTTTGCTTTTAATTTTTATCGAAACTTTATGTATTTTGAAATCTAAAAGGATATTTAGCTATTTAGGTTTAACAAGAAAATCGAAAGCCCGTAAGTTAGGGTATGATATCTTGAATTCCCGAAACGCGAAATATTGCCTTATTTTGAAATTTTTTCTTTTTTTCTTTTTTTGAATAATAACGAATGCAACACTTAACGATGTGTGTTTATTTTGTTTGGAATAAATAAAACGGTCCATATTGGATAAATACATTGGAGCTTAATACACGATGCGATGACATGAGATAAAAATATAGTAATGAGCATGGAACAATAACACATCAATAGAATATTATACAAGTGAATAACAATGATATGGAAATACGAATGAACGAATTATAATACACAGTGGCAATAATCACATAACATATGTCACTTAAATACCAGCATTAATAACCAAAAGAAATAAATAAATAACATAAAACCATTTAGAATAAATAATGAGACAATTTTAAATAAATAATACATAAAAAATAAGTTTAAAATAGATATTATAACAAGCAATTTAAATGAATAGTATAAAACAATTTAAAATAATTAATATACAAAACAATTTAAAATAAAATAAAGCAACTTAAAATAAATAATATATATAACAATTTAAAATAACATATAGAAAGTCTAGAATGAATAATATGTAAAAAGAAATTTAAAATAAATAATAAAAAATAGTTTAATATAAATAATATATATAAAAAATAAATAATGTATAAAAGAGTTTAAGATAAATAAATAAAAAAATGTAAAGAAATTAATATATAAAATAATTCAAAACAATATGTATTAAAACAATTTAAAATGAATACTATAAAAAAATTTTAAAATGAATAACATATAAAATAGTTTATAAAAGTTGAAATTAAATAAAAGATGACTTAATCAGAATTAAAATGGAATCTAGGGTACCAATTGTAAAATAAAAAAATAAAAAAAGGCCATCAAGGATCGAAAAGAAATGCGCTTGAAGAATGAGGGACTGATTGGGAAAATTTTCCTAGCCCTCATGCGCTGTGTTTCACGCGTATGCCTCTTCAAATGGTCTGAGGATCAAGTTGAAATAGGGGCAAAATCCTGGGGTCAAACTAAAAACGCAAAAGAAAGAACAAAAGGGTCACATTGAAAACAAGTGGCAAAACAGAAGGACCTGCAACACAAATAGCCCATTTGCTTTAAAAATGCGCCGATCCTCCCCAATCGGGTCGGGTCGAACAGCCCCCCCAAAACAACACCGTTTTGAGGCGTGCGGGGGGTGCAAAACGCTGGCGTTTTAGATGGTTATTTAAGTAATTTTTTTTTCTAAAATTTCATTTTGTTTCTTTTTTTTTAAAAAAACTTTCAAAAACCTCCCCTTCTTCTCTTTCTTTTCCTCTGCTAGGGTTTCAAAAAACCCTCTTGCGCTGTCGCTGGCCTGCCACCGTATATGGCGGCCGAAGTTTCTAAAAGGAACCTTGTTCGACCGATTCAACCTTCCAAATCTTAATCCGAGGGTCAAATACCCAAATCCCCACCAAAACACAAAAAAAAACAAAAAAACAAAATAAAAAGACTCTTCGGCTCTTTCTCAACGCCGATGACATTTCCGAGAAACTAAAGTTAGGCCGCTTCATTGCCTGGAGAAGAGAACTCCGACTACGGCGTTAAAGGTAAATTATTTCTTTTACTCTTTTTATTTTAGTCTTTTATTAAAATAGATTTGTACAAAAAAATAAATAAAAAGAAAAAGAAAATAGGGAAACGAAAGGAAAGCCCGAACAAAAAATCAAAATCAACCTTTTTAAACTTCTGTTTTGTCTTCTTCTTTTTTTTCTCGTATGCGTAAAAATTTAGAAAGGGATTTATTTCGGCTTTTATAGCCGAGTTCCACAAATCCGTTTTTGTCTTTTGCTTGTTGTCTGCGACTGTTCGCGTGTGGATTTTTCTTTGCAGGTGCTAGACGCGCGTGGAGGACGACGATGGAGTGTGGGCAGTGGTGGCAGAATGACGTGCGGCGCTGGTCAAGGGGGATAGGGTTTATTTTGCTAAAAATTTTTGGGTTAATTGGGCTATTAGGGTTTAGGTTATTGGGTTTGTAATTGGTTTTTAAATTTTGGGCTGGTTTAGTTTTGGTTTGGGTTCAATATGTAAATGGAAATTCATTTTGAACTGTTTAATTATTTATTTGTTTGAGTTTTATTTTTTGTTTTATTGATTTGGGTTTAGGCCAAAATTGGCTATTACAGCTACCTCTCTTTGCTCATTGTCATGTAACGAGAATGGAGTAAAGACTTCGAAAGGGCCAATTTTGCCTCGTCTTGCCTCGTTTTGACTTCTTTGCTGCTTCTTTTCTTCGAGTAGCCTCATTCCATCCCACTGCATCTTCAGGGGTATAGGAATTGTGGCTTTAATCCACTCCATTGGAACTTCAGGGAGATAAGATTTGTAATTTGTAGCTTTAGTCTATTTCACTGTAACTTTAGAGAGATAAGATTAGTGGTTTCAATTTGCTCCATTGCAACTTTAGGGAGATAAGATTCGTCATGATAGTTTGATCCGACCTATTGCAACTTCAAAGGTATAGGATTTGTAACTTGTAGCTTTAATCTATTCCATTGCACCTTCAGGGAAATAAGATTCGCTAAATTCAGTTTGCTTCACTGCAACTTTATGGAGATAAGACTTGTAACTTCAACCTACTCCACTGTAACTTCAGGGAGATAAGGTTCTTGGCTTTCATCTACTCCACTGCAACTTCAGGGAGATAAGATTTACTATATTCAGTCTGTTCCACTGCAACTTTAGGGAAATAAGACTTGTAATTTCAACATGCTCTACTGCAACTTCAGGGAGCTAAGGTTTGTAGCTTCAATCTGCTCTACTGCAACTTCAGAAAGATAAGATTTGCTATCTTTAGTCTGTTCCACTACAACTTCAGGAAGATAAGACTCGTAACTTAAACCTGCCCCACTGCAACTTCAGGGGTATAGGATTTGTGGCTTTAATATGCTCCACTGCAACTTCAGGGAGATAAGATTCGCCATAATAACTTCAATCCATCCCACTGTAACTTCAGGGGTATGGGATTTATGGTTTCACTAATTTGTTGCACCGTTCTCTAGGGAACATGACCTGTAGAATTGATTTCATGGGCCTATCTTTATGCTGAGTGACTAGGATATTATGATCAAAATGAATCAAATGCTCCTAACTTAATATAAATGAATGATGTTTGCATGAATGCAGAATGTCATTTTTAGCATGATCTTCTTTTAATGCTTATGTTGGTGTTGCTCGTTGTTCATCGAGGTTTTATCATTAAAGTATTACTCTGTTCTTTTTCTTCAGCTAGTATCTCTGGCAGAAAACCTGAAGAATAATAACAATTTGGGCTATTCTTTCCCCAATGTTTCCAACCCTTGAATTTGGGTTAGTTCTAACTAATTGGTCCCGTTTCAGGTCCTTGTATTATTTAGAAGCATTTTAGAGTAATATGCAGAACTCCTTTTTCTTTGAGTATTATTAGTTCATTAATCATTATTTTAATAAAAAACGCTTGAAAAAGATTATCGCAATGGACAAAAGGAATTTTATTGAGAGCGAAGATTGAAATGAATAAATTGATCAAGATAAAAAATTTTGCTAAAATACAAAATGAATAAAATAAAAACAGGTGTCCCAGATATCGTAGTATGAGCTTCGCTGCATAAAACTTCTAGAGGACCTTTGAACTTGATATGTGTTTTAGAAGACCTAGAGTACTTTGTTGATGTCCCGAGATGTAACATCCTTCATTCTTGTTAATTCGAAGAAGACAAGACTAGCGCATGCCCCATCTTTAATCAAAATTTGAATTGCCCATTCTTGGGTTTTCAACTTAAAACCCCTTTGGTCCCAAAGCACCCTTTTGCGAGTTTTCGCCTTGGCCTCTCCCTTTTTTTTAGGTAAAGTACCTCTTGACCGAATCCGAATTCACAAGATTAGACAGGTTTTTTCCATCCATCTCGGTCAAAATTAGAACTCCTCCAGAGAAGACCTTCTTCACTACATTAGGTCCTTCCCAATTTGGCATCTATTTTCCTCTGAAGTCCTTTTGTATGGGGAGGATCTTTTTCAAAACTAGGTCCCTTTCATGGAATTTCTTAGCACGAACCTTCTTGTTATAAGCCTGCATCATAAGCTTTTGGTACATTTGATAATGACAGATAGCTTTCAGGCTCTTTTCTTCAATTAAGTTCAACTGATCATATTGAGATTGGATCCATTCTGCTTCATCTAAATTTAGTTCGACAGAACTCGTAGAGAGAGAATCTCAACCTCAATAGGTAGAACCGCGTCCATTCCATAAACCAAAGAGAAAGACGTTGCCCCGGTGGAGGTCCTAACAGACGTTCAATAAGCATAAAAGGCAAATGGTAACTTCTCGTGCTAATCTTTATAAGTCTCAGTCATTTTTCCTACAATCTTCTTAATGTTCTTAATGACTGCTTCCACCGCACCATTCATCTTTGGGCGATATGGCGATGAGTTGTGGTGTTTAATTTTGAATTGACTGCAGACCTCCGCTATCGTACTATTGTTCAAGTTCAGTGCATTGTCTGATATGATCCTCTCTAGCATCTCACATCAACATATAATCTTTTTCTTCAAGAATTTGCTGACTCGCGACTTTGTGGCATTGGTGTAAGAAGTGGCCTCTACCCGCTTGATGAAGTAATCGTTGACCACAAAGATGATCCGATGCCCATTAGATGTTTTGGCGATATTGGCCCAATGACATCCATGCCCCACATGGAGAAAGGCTATGGAGAAGTCATGACCTAAAGAGGTAAAGGAGGTACATAAATTTTTCTCCATAAATTTGGCATTTATAGTACTTCTTGGCATAGTTGATGCAATCCCCTTCCATAGTGGACAATAATATTTGAATCTCATGATTTGTCTGGCCATTGTGAAACCATTAGCGTGTGTTCCGCAGACACCCTCATGGCCCTCCTCCAAGATTTGCTTAACCTCAACAGTGTCTACATATCTTAGCAGGACCTAATTATTCCTTCTTTGATATAGGATTTCTCCATCTAGAACATAGTCACTGGCCAGCCTTCTCAATGTCCTATATCATTCTCAGTCGCTTGGTCTGGGTATTCACAATTCCTCACATATTGTAATATATCATGATACCAAGGGTGATCATCTTTTTCTTCTTCGTCGTCGATGCTGTAGCAATGAGTCGGAGCCTTATAAATACTCATTTGGATAGGTTTCACATCCTCTTGCTTATACATTTTAATCATAGAAGCTAAAGTAGCCAAGGCGTCAGCCATCTGGTTTTCATTTCGGGGGAGGTAACAGAAGGTGATATCGTCAAAATCTTTAATTAACTTAAGAACTATCTTTTGGTAATTGATCAATTTGGGGTATCTTGTCTCCTATTCACCTTTGAGCTAATAGATTACTAATGCAGAATCCCCGTATACCTCTAATACTTTGATCTTGTGTTTTATGGTGTATGGATTCCCATGATGTATGCCTCGTATTCTGCCATGTTGTTTGTGCAATCAATATCCAATTTACTAGTAAAGGGATAATGATCTCCGTTTGGGGATACCAAAACTACCTCGATTCCGTTACCCATAACATTTAAAGCTCTTTCAAAATTTAGTTTCCAAGGATGGCCTTCTTGAGAGTCTTCTTCAGCGGTTGCAACATACATTAGACCTTCTTTCGGGAAATCAAAGCTCAAAGGCTTATAATCTTCTAGAGCTTTACTGGTCAGAAAATCTGCTATTGCACTCCCTTTTATAGCCTTCTGGTTTACGTAGATTATGTCAAATTTAGAAAGCAAAATTTTCCATCGAGCCATTCTTCCATTCAAAGTAGTCGACTCTATCATGTACTTCAGAGGGTCTAGTTTTGAGATAAGCTAAGTTGTGTGGTACAACATGTACTGTCTCAATCTCCGGGTTGTCCAAATCAAGACCCTACACAACTTCTCAATTGGTGAATACATTGTCTCACATTCAGTGAACTTCTTGCTGAGATAGTATATCGCTTTTTCTTTTCTTCCTGGCTCATCATGTTGGCCTAGCACGCATCCCATAGAATTTTCGAATACTGCCAAGTACAGTACCAACGGCTTATCTGAGCAAGGTGGCATCAGTACTAGGGCATTAGAAATGTAATGTTTGACCTTATCACAAGTTTTCCGGCACTCATCATCCCATACACCTGGGTTGCATTTCCTAAAGAGACAGAATATGGGGTCGTATTTCTCCGTTAGTTGTGAAATGAACCAGGCGATGTAACTTAGTCTTCTTAGGAAACCTCGAACTTCTTTTTGAGTGCACCATGGAGACAATTATTGTATAGTCTTGACTTTGTCTGGGTTAATCTCTGTCCCTTTTTCACTGACTACAAATCCTAGCAGCTTCCCTAACCTATCCCCGAATATGCATTTTGCTGGGTTGAGCTTTAACTGGTACTTTCTTAACCTTAAGAACAATTTCCTTAGAACTTGCACATGCTCTTTTTCTGTTCGGGACTTTGCAATCATATCATCAACATAAACTTCAATTTCTTTGTGCATCATATCATGGAACAGGGTTACCATGACTCTTTGATATGTCGCTCTACATTTTTTAACCCAAATGGCATCACTTTATAGTAAAATGTTCCCCACATGGTTACGAATGTGGTTTTTTCCATGTCTTCAAGATGCATCTTTATTTGGTTGTATCCTGAGAAATCATCCATGAAGGAGAAAAGTGAGTAACCTGCCGTGTTATCCACTAAGGTGTCAATCTGAGACAACAGAAAATTGTCTTTTGGGCTGGCTTTGTTCAAATTTCATTAGTCTACGAACATTAATACTTTCCCATCTTTCTTAGGAACAGGGACTATATTGGCTACCCATTCTGAGTACTTAATCACTTGATAAAAATCAGCATCGAATTGCTTCTTGACCTTTTCTTTTATCTTCAACAAAACATCAGGTCTCATTCTTCAGAGTTTGTGTTGAAGTAGCCTACACTCTTCTTTTATGGGGAGTCGGTTTACCATGATATCCATATTTAACCCGGGCATGTCTTGATATGACCATACAAAGACATCCTTAAATTCTCGGAGTAACTCAATGAGGTCTCGCTTTGTCTCTGCAGCGATACAAGCTCCAATCTTCACCTCTTTTCCCTCTCCTAAGCTCACAATTTCCACTGCCTCTTTGTGAGGTAGAATTTGTTTCCCATCTTGTTCTACCATCCTTAACAAATAGAAGATAGGTTACAGTTTCGGTCATCTTCAAAATCCTAAGAATACTCTATACACATATCTTGCTCAAAAGGAGATTCTGAGTCAATAGCACTGTTACTCATATCATTGATATCTGGAGACCTGTTATAGCGATGAAGCAAAATCCAAAAAACAAAAGAATTTAAGAATATTTATTTGTGTGGTATGATTATGAATGAAATGGAAAGAATAAAATAATATTTGCTCAAGATGATACGCAAAAATGTATTTTTATTGAAATAACGATATTGGACAAGAGCCTATTTCACAGAAGGATTCTTATTGCCCCTAGGCTTAGAGCAATAAGCTTGTTTTGAGCATTACTCTGAATTAATTCTAAAAGTTACAGGGATCTCCTCCACGGTCCAATTGTTCAAAAAGCTCCCAGGTGCGTATGGGCCAATACCTGATAGATTTTCTTCTCCCGTTTCTTACTCGGATATGGCATTAATGCTCAATTTTTCTAACATTTCTTCAGCAGACTCTCATCTTCTATTCGGAATAGATTGTTCCTCCCGACACGAACGTTCTAGATATATGAGGAAAGGTTATTGACTCCCATTTGGTCTCACTCCCGCTCAAACATTCTCTCTTCCTTTCTTACTTCTTTTCCAGCTCTTTCTTTCTTTGTCTCGGGTCTAGCTTGAATCCTAAGCAAAACGATCTCATTTATCCTTCAACATTGATGCCTCGACCCTTTCTTGGAGGTATCTTCCGAGTCATTTTCCCAGCAAGGGTCTTTTTTTGACCGTCAATTACAGGCCCATCTTTGTAGTTTTAGATATTTTGGGCATTGAGATCTTGTTCCCTTCGACAATGAACGTAGCATTGATAAATTCCAGTGATCGAAAAGAACATTCTATCGCCTCATCATTTGCCCCTATGTATAGTGCGTTGCTGGTAACGGATGCAATAATGTTTTCCTCTAAGTTTATCGTTACTAGTCTACTCTTAGTTACCAATTTTAACTTTTGGTGTAATGACGACGGTACTGCTCCTGTTGAGTGAATCCAAGGCCTCCCCAACAAGCAATTGTAAGAGGGCTTAATATCCATCACCAAGAAGTCCACCCCGTATGTGTTTGGGCCAATCAGAAGGGGTATCTCGATTCTTCCCATTAATCTCCTTTCGGTGCCATCGAATGCTCTCACTATGTTTTGGCATGTCTTCATGTGAGAACTATCCACAAGCAACCTATTCAGCATGGACAAAGGCAAGACATTCAATACTGATCCATTATCAATTAATACACCCGGTAATGTATATCCTTTGTAACGGGTGGTGATGTGTAGAGCCTTCATAGAACCCATACCCCCCGGAGGTATCTCATCATTATTGAAGAAGATGAAGTTGTCGGCACTTATATTGTTGACTAGGCGGTCTAGTTTGTTTACATAGGTATCGTTTGCGACGTAAGTTTTATTCAACACTTTCATCAATGCGCTACGATGTGTCTTTGAACTTAAGAGTAAAGCTAGCACTGAAATCTGAGCCGGTTGCTTATGCAGCTGTTCTACAATGCTATACTCCCTATACTTTAGAAATTTTAGGAATTCTCTAGCTTTATTCTCAGTTACTGGCTAATTAATTAGCGATTTGAGTCTGACTGTCTTCTCCTTCTTTTCCTCAACTATTGGGGCCTTTCCTTTTGTAGTTTCGGTTCTTGTACTCGCGGGATCATAATGCCTCCCACTACATGTATAGAAACCTATATCTTGGCTTTCTCCTGAAGTGCTAGCCGAGTTCTCCTCTCCCAAGATTGTCACATTGCAGTCATTATTCCAAGGAACCCTTTTACTATCCTTGTAGGGAAAGGATACAGGTTTCGAGATTATGTCTCTCGACACTATTTGTATTCATGCTTTATTGTTCCTTGGTCGCGAAATGATCACCACAGGGTAATTATCTTTTTAGACCATTTCTGTTGATCTCTCATCTAAGGCGTAAACCTCTCATTCTTCTGATCCTTTAATCTCTTTATAAAATTCCATCTCTTTATTGTCCATCAGACTTTACACTATGGTTCTGAACTAAGTGCATTCTTAAATGTCATGACCCTCATCGGCATGAAACTCACAATATTTTCTTGCTCCTTTGGGCTTTCCCCCTGAATGTTGTGTGATTAAACCTCCATCAACCATTTGTTTCTAAACCCATCTCGGTGGGGTTTTTACTTCCGCCACGTCAACCTTGATTCTTTTGCCCACACTCTCGACTATCGCGTTTATCCCTTTATCAGAATGATCAAGTAACGGATTTCCTGCTACAGTAGGTCCTGATGGGTTGTCGAACTTTACGAAACCCATTTTGATGAATCTTTCGACCAACTTTTTAAAAGCAGTGTAGTTTTCGATTGAGTGCCCTGTGATTCTTGCATGGTATTCGCATTGAGCATTCGCGTCGTACCATTTGGGGAATGAGGGTTACATGGGTTTCAGATAGAATGGTGATACCACATGTGCGTCGAATAAACTTTGGTAAAGTTCTCTATACATCATTGGATGGGCGTAAACTTGAGTCTTTCCGCATTCGGCCTTGCATTAGATTCTTGCCTCGGGGGCCCTGATGGCTAGTAGTAAACATCCTCCGCTGGCTTACAGTAATTGGCTTTGCATAGCCTTTGTTATACATGCTGGCATTATTTATCTTGTTTTCCTTCTTCCTCGAGGTTGATCTCTTGGTGCTCTCCTCCACATCTATCTTCCCACATCTTATCGCGTTTTCTATTATCTCTCCAGACATCACTATATCTGAAAAGCTCTTAGTAGCGCTTCCCAGCATATGGTTGATGAATAGAGCCTTCAGAGTATTGATAAAAAGCATGGTCGTTTCATTCTCTAAAAGAGGTGGTTGGACTTGCATCGCTACCTCTCTCTATCTTTGGGCGTACTACTTGAAGCTCTCACTTGGCTTCTTCTCCATATTTTGTAATGTGATTCTGTCGGGTGCTATGTCCGTCATGTGGCCATATTGCTTAGTGAAAGCTTGCTCCTAGTCCTTTCATGAATTAACTTGGGCACGGCTTAGCTGGTTATACCATTTGGCTGCAGACCCGATCAGACTATCCTGGAAGCAATGAATTAATAACTGATTGTTATTAATGTATCCTGTCATCCTTCGACAAAACATTGTGATGTGAGCATTGGGGCAGCTAGTCCCGTTGTACTTTTCAAACTCCGGAGTTTTAAATTTTGGTGAGAGGATTAAATCTGGGACCAAGCTCAAATCTTTGGCGTCAACCCCGCAATGGTGGTCAACGGTCTCCATTACTTTGAATTTCTCTTCAAGCCATTTGCACCGGTCCTCGAGTTGTTTTGGCAGATCTACTCTTTCCTTTTTCCATTTCTGCCACGTCATCAAGGTCAGGGACAACTGGATTAGTTGGATTATCCCTTAGATTAGAACCCAAGCCTGTTGGAAAGTTCATCGGTGCCGAGGCACCGGCCTAATATTGCTGGGGCCTGATAGTGACAGGTACCCTTCGTTGGTACATCTCTGGTTGTGTCTAGACATTAATTGGAGTAAAACCCAGGGGATAGGCAAGGTCTTCATTATCGTTCCCCGAGTTAACCGCAGTACTCTTCCCTTTTTCGCGTTCTCTAGCCAGCAACTACGCCAATTGGCTTATCATGCTATTTTGGGACTCTTGCATTTGTTCCCTCATGTTTTGTTGTGTTTTAGCTAATTGCTTTTGCATCCATGCTTGCAATTGCTCTTGCATATCTCTTTGTATTTGTTCCAATCTTTCCAATCTTTGATCCATTGCTTTGGTTTTGCGACGGGTATTGTAGCGGTATTCGGTTGGTTGACTCTTGTTGGTTTCCAGATTAACTAAAATAATTTTGTTTAATTAGGGTCTTTTTATGAAACTTAATGCATATGATGAAATGTAATGCAAATGAATGAAATGAATGCAAAAAGGGGCACTGATTCTGATTCAATTTCATTAAAACCACTTTGCTAGAAAACAATTTTTTTTTACATAAGATGGATTACATATACGACTTTTCCCTAATACCCAAAGCCTTAACCTTCCTAAGAAGCCAAGCTAACTCTCGGCCCAATCTGATTCTGACTCATATTTTACACTTAGTACATCAGCCTGAACTACCAGGTTTTACAGATGGTCAGCCACTCTCACACTTGAGTCACAGCTTCGCCCATGATATAGTCTCTATCTTTGATCTGATCTTGAGAGTGGTGGAGCTGTTCTTTGCAATGTTCATTGCTTGCTTCAGGAAGTTTAACTCGAAGTTTACCCTTTTGCAGTGCGGTCTCGAGCTCTTCTATCCTTCCTTTCAACTCTTCAATCTTGTTTAGCCTAGCCCTTAATTCGACCACGGAGTTGTGACTATGATGCTGATGTAATGATGTTTCTAACTCTGCCACCCAAGCTTTTAACCTTTCTTTTTCACTCTGGCTTTCTAACAAACTCCTTTTTAGAGAATCCTCCCGTGTTTGAGCATCTTGAAACTTCTTCTCCCACTGATCGGCTCTAGTCTTTTCTTCATTGATTTCTTGCCGCGATTACTCTAATGTCTTGCCAAAACCAACAGTTCTTATTGACATACACAGCTTCTTATAATCTATTTTCAAACTGTCCAAATCTTCTTCGGCATTGTTCTTTTATTTCCTCAATTTCTCGGCCTCTAGCTTGTGGATGTCGATGTCTAATCCCAATTGCATCTTTTCCTCCTCTAACTGCTCTGTTTTCTTGCCCAATTCTAGACTCCTTTTCTCAAAATCTTGCTTGATGATTTCTAATTCAGACGGGATTACTTGTAAGTGCTCCTTTATTGGTTGAGTGTTTTCTTGACTTGGCATTGGGATGTTGTCGTTGATTCTTTTACCCCACCACCAGTCATACTTGGGGTTCATCATCAGACCTGATATTTTACGGACTTTCTTATAATTATCGCCTTTGTATGAAAACTCACACTGAGCCAACCCTTGTGTCACCGGTATAAACTGCCTTGATCAATACTGCCTTAACTCGAGTAGTGGAGTGCATCTAACAGCTTCCCATATCCCAAGTAAGAGAACCCAATCAAAGTCTCCACAGTGGTACAAGATCTCGTCATGGATCATGCATAGAGCCCTCCATTCGACGTCTTCAACTTGTAGATTTTGGCGAATCACCATCCATTTCTCTTCAAATGTCCTCCCTCCTTGGTGTAGCCACTAATTTCTTCAATGGAGAGTAGTTCTCGAAAAAAAACTCGATATAAGATTTTTTATACCTTCTAAAAGTGGCTATGGAACCACGATAGCAAAAGCTGCGCACATCCTATGAACCTCCCCTCGCCCGCTCTACGGCAAGCATTCAGTGATCTAAAAGTTTCAGCTAAGATCACAAGGATGGGTGTGACCCCTTTATCAAGTCGATCAAACAAGTCTGAGACTATTTCATCTACGTGTCCTAATGCCTTGGGAAAGATGACCAAACTGTAGATGCCCAAAGCGAAAACATCAACCCTATTCTTCGTATCCAGGGAATACACTTACTGTCTCCCTTTTTCTTAATCCGGGCCGCAACCCACTGCTCACTCATCCCTATAATATTTATCAATTTCTTTACAAAGGTTGGGACATTAGTAGCTCTGGAATAGGCCTTGTCAACTTTAATCCTCGGGCAATGAAGTAAGGCCATATACTCTTCCACGGTAGGTACCAAATCAACCCTCCCAAAAGTGAAGCAACTGTAGGCAGGATTCTAGTACTAGTTGAGAGCTCGGAATAAGCGCTTCTTTACTTTCACATCGAGTAAATAGGGCAAATCTCCATAATTATGGTAAAATAGTTGCTTTATCTTGTCGTTCCAATGGTTCCATATCTCCTTCAATTCTTGAAGATCATTCTGGGTTACACTAATACGAGTGAAATCCAACAACTTTGATTCATACTCCTCTGTCAAACTATCACCTTTCTCTTGCTGCGTCCTCTCGGACCATACTCAGACGGCCGTATTATCAAGAAACCCCTTTTCCAAACTAAGCTCTCTATTTAGTAACTAAATGTGAATCAACACCTTTTTACGATGAAATGTCATGCAAGAACAGTCAAATCAAAACACAGCAAGTCAGTATTATGTATAAAAAATAGAATTCAAAGCAAACAAGAAATAATCAAGCACCTATTCAGGTAACCACTAGGGTTTGGCGTGGTTCTACCTAGGGTAGGCTCTTAGGGCTCAGTACATGTGGTTTGGTTCTAAAGTAAAGGTACCTAAACCGGCAAATTCTTCAATCTTCATCCATTATAGGCTCATACGGACTGAGTTTGGTTTAGGGGAATACATTTCCCTACAGCTATACGGAGATGAGAATCTCACGAAGACATATGTACGGATTTATTCCGAAAGCGATCCCCTATCCTATATGGAGGTGAAGACCTCACGAAGGAATAATTTCTCACTCCCACTTAAAAGGGGAAAATCGATCAACTTATGAGATGTAATATGCAAAGATACATCAAACAATTTAAACCACTAAAACAAGTATATTATGGTGAAAACCACGAAAGTAACGGATAAAATGCAATAGAGCAACTATAAATTTAAAATAGATTTTCAATTTTCGACAAAAAGAAAAAAATTAACCAATTTATGGCTTGACACTCAAATGTCCCCAGTAGAGTCGCCAAGCTATCGAAACCATTTTTTTTGAAAAGGGGTCGTTGACTTTTATTTAAAAACGAAAATGAAGTTGCCACCGATTTTTTTGAGGTGTGATTGGATAACCTAATAATTTGATTGTTTTAATAAAATATTTCAATTTACTAAAACTGCAGTTTTGGTCTACGAAGTTTGAGAAAATGGGCTCGGGAGTCGGTTACGTGCAAGGAAGGATTAGCACCCTCGTCACGCCCAAAATTGGTACCAAATTTAATTAATTAATGCCTTAATGTCGAGAGTTGAAATTTGAAAAGATTTTAAAATACGATCCATTTTTATTAATGTATGTTTTTTTTTAAAAAAAAGAAAACTTGAATTAAATTGAAATGAACATCAAAGGCACACTCGTCCCGAGATAACAAAATGCCACATCCCGTAAGTTAGGATGCAACGTTTGAACCCCCAAGAACGAGTTTGCTTTTAATTTTTATCGAAACTTTGTGTATTTTGAAATCTAAGAGGATATTTAGCTATTTAGGTTTAACAAGAAAATCAAAACCTTGAAAGTTAGGGTACGATTTCTTGAATTCCCGAAACGCGAATATTGCCTTATTTTGAATTTTTTTTCTTTTTTTTTTGAATAATAACGAGTGCAACACTTAACGATGTGCGTTTATTTTATTTGGAATCAAATAAAACGGTCAATATTAGATAAATACATTGGAGCTTAATACACGATGCGATGACATGAGATAAAAATATAGTAATGAGCATGGAACAATAATACATCAATACAATATTTTACAAGTGGATGACAATGATATAAAAATACGAATGAATAAATTATAATACACACAATGGCAATAATCACATAACATATGTCACTTAAATACCAACATTAATAATCAAAAGAATGAAATAAATAACATAAAACCATTTAAAATAAATAATGAGACAATTTTAAATAAATAATACATAAAAAATAAGTTTAAAATAGATATTATAACGAGCAATTTAAAATGAATAGTATAAAACAATTTAAGATAATTAATATACAAAACAATTTAAAATAAAATAAAGCAACTTAAAATAAATAATA
This sequence comes from Gossypium hirsutum, assembly GCF_007990345.1. Taxonomy (NCBI): domain Eukaryota; kingdom Viridiplantae; phylum Streptophyta; class Magnoliopsida; order Malvales; family Malvaceae; genus Gossypium; species Gossypium hirsutum. The sequence continues at coordinate 70,180,153 of NC_053433.1, forward strand.
TATATAACAATTTAAAATAACATGTAGAAAGTCTAGAATGAATAATATGTAAAAAGAAATTTAAAATAAATAATAAAAATAAAAAACAGTTTAATATAAATAATATATATAAAAAATAAAATAATTAATGTATAAAAGAGTTTAAAATAAATAAATAAAGCAATGTAAAGTAATTAAGATATAAAATAATTCAAAATAATATGTATTAAAACAGTTTAAAATGAATACTATAAAAAAATTTTAAAATGAATAACATATAAAATAGTTTATAAAAGCTGAAATTAAATAAAAGAGGACTTAATCAGAATTAAAATGGAATCTAAGGTATCAATTGTACAATAAAAAAATAAAAAAAGGCCATCAAGGATCGAAAAGAAACGCGCTTGAAGAATGAGGGACTGTAACACCCCAACATCCGAGTCGATTACTAAAATAGGGTCATATAACATAACCTGCTCAACTCTTCAATAAAACACTTGAGATAAAAATAAAATAAAAAATATTTAATAGTGAAACCTTAAATCTAATGAATAATATTACCAGATTAAAACCCTTCTGTTCGTTTAATGATTTATCCCCTATTGACCAAATACATGTACATAATGTAAAAATATATGATTCAATCCCATCACAATTATGAAGTTCTAAATCAAGTTAATTTACGTTTTGAGATTTGTAACCAAACATTTTTAATTTCATACATAGAACTTTAGCCATATTCGTATGGCTTTATATACAATTATACCAAAATAGCAAACCTCCCAGAAATTTCTATCCTATACATGCCATAATGTTTACTAAGGTTTAAAACAAAAGTACCAAAAAGGTTGACAAAAGTTGTGATGACTTCGTGATGGTTCCCAAGCTCTCCTTGATAAGATGATCTATGTAAAAACAAAAAAAAAACACACCGAGTGAGCTGTTAACTCAGTAAGTCCTAAGAAAATTTAATACTATAACAATTCAATCATCTATAAACTAAATAATTAACTCCATATTAACCGAATTTAACCATGATATCACAAGGAAATATTAGGTCACAAACGTACCTTATGCATTTGGTACATACCTGCCCGAATTCACCATGTACTCCTAATCTAAATATACATAATTAAAATACCATGACAATTGTCATATACTACCATTGACGTATATATATATGTATATATATATAATATACAAACCAAAAAAATTAAAGCGTAAGCTAAGTCATTCCATCTATCAATCAAATTTCCAATTAAATTTCCTAGTGCATTTTAGATTTCCACAAATAATACTCCACAATCAACATTGCACACTTAGTGCTCGATTTGAAAGCCCGCACACATAGTGCTCTTACTTATTCGCACACATAGTGCAATGTTTTCTCGCACACATAGTGCCACATAATCTAGCACACATAGTGCTGTATTTTCTTACCTTTAATCATCCCATTGACATAGATTGATCAAAAATTTCACATTCTATTCCCAATAACTCATACATACTATGATATCTTATCTAACTTAATTTGCCTAAGGACTTACCTTTTTAATCGGATGAACAACTCCGATCGGCTACTCCACCGCTTTCGCTTTCCCTTTGAACGAACTTGGTTCCCTCTGATCTTGAACTTCAACTCCAGCTAAGCAAATAAAATAACTCAATCATCATAACCCTAATTTATACTTCTTTCTCATAGTCACACACACAGAGATTCAGTATTTGCCCATACATAAATTTAAAATTTAACTTTTAAACTTAATGCATATCCAAACATACTTTTCATCTATTCTAATAATTCGACACATTACAAGATCAACTTCGGTAACTCACGTTTTCATATTTTAGTAGCTAAGTTCATTTTCGGTTAGCAATCATTTAAAATCTATCAAGCTCATAAACTTCTAATTTCATGAATTCGACATCTTAATGCCCCTTTTAATTAATCAAACAAAATTTCAAATACAAAAATTTTGTCACTCAATTATCTTAATAAACAAAATAATCGGAAAACACACATATATCAAGCTATTTTAACCAAATTCTACTTAACATTTAAACTAAAATATGCATTTAAATTTACTATATCTTCATTAGACCTTTCACTCTCAAAACATAAGAATATCAATTTATTCCTTCTTCCATGTCTTTGTCAACTGCTTAAATTATCACATGACATAAATTTTGTACTCTCCTATCCATCCTAACTCATTCGGCTTTAGCAATTACCCATTTCTCATAAAAGAAATTAACAAATAAAATAAACATTCCATTAACCCATATGGTCGAATGTACCAAGCATTACTTAACTAAAATTCCACAAATTTCAACCTCATAATAATCTCTACTTATTCAATACAACATGAAACAACCTCTACTCCTAACCTTTTAATATACGGCTTAATGCCCAAACCACCATAAAAGTTTGATTTTTCATGACATTGTCGAAATGCATTTTAACAATTAGCTCAACATACAAAGGAAGTTAAAACCAACATTTCAAAACTTACCTCCAATAAAAAAAAAAGGTTGCCTAATTGCCTTAATGAAAACTTCCCTATTTCCTTCCTTTTTGTTTCGGTTTTGGCAAGGTGGAGAAGAAGATGAACACCCCTCTTCTATTTTCTCTTTATTTTTCATCTATTTTAAATTACTTACCAATATTTAATTATAAATAATATAAACTTAGTGGAGAAAATCCTTACTTGGCCGGCCACTTTGTATAAACTTGGCATTTTGACATGCAAACCCAAACTTTCCTATTTTAATACTATTTGGTCCTTACATATTCACCTATCATATTTTCTTAAGTTCTCAACTAAGTCAATCAAATGAAATTCACATTCATGAGACTAAATTAACAATCTCAAATTTTCACACATGCACTTCCACACATAAAGATATGCAAATTTAATTTTTTTTTAAAATCACTTTTGACTCGGTTTTGTGGTCCCGAAACCACATTCTGTCTAAGGTCAAATTAGGGTTGTCACAGGGACTGATTGGGCAAATTTTCCCAGCCCTCATGCAAAACATAAGGACTCGCAGCGCAAATAGCCCATTTGGCTTTAAAAATGTGCAGATCCTCCCTAATCAGGTCGGGTCGAACTGCCCCCTAAAACGACGCCGTTTTGAGGAGTGTGGGGGTGCAAAATGCTGCCGTTTTACACGGCTATTTAAGAAAAAAAATTAAAATTTCATTCTGTTTTTTTTTTTTTAAATTTCAAAACCCTTCCCCTCTTTTCTTTCTTTTCTTCTGCTAGGGTTTTAAAAACCCCTCTTGTGCCATTGCCGGCCCGCCACTATATACGACGGCTGAAGTTCCTAAAAGGAACCTTTTTCGACTGATTCAGCCTTCCAAATCTCAATTCTAGGGTCAAATACCCAAATCCCCACCAAAACACAAAAATAAAAACAAAAAAATAATAATAAAGAGACTCTTCAGCTCCTTCTCCCCGCCAATGACATTTTCGGCGAACTAAGGTTAGGCCGCTCTGTTGCCTAGAGAAGAGAACTCTGACTACGGAGTTAAAGGTAAATGATTTCTTTTACTCTTTTTATTTTAGTATTCTATTAAAATAGATTTTTACAAAAAAATAAATAAATAAAAAAGAAAATAGGAAAATGAAAGGAAAGCCTAAAAAAAAATCAAAATCAACCTTTTTAAACTTCTATTTTGTCTTTTTTGATTTTCTCGTATGTGTAAAAAATTACAAAGGGATTTATTTCGGCTTTTATAGCTGAGTTACACAAATTCGTTTTTGTCTTTTGCTTGTTGTCTGCTACTGTTTGCGTGTGGATTTTTCTTTGCAGGTGTCAGACGCGCGTGGAGGTTGGCGATGGCTTGCGGGTAGCGGTGGCAGAGTGAGTGCGATGCTGGTCAAGGGGGCTAGGGTTTATTTTGCTGAAATGTTTTGGGTTAATTGGGCTATTAGGGTTTAGGTTATTGGGTTTGTAATTGGATTTTAAATTTTGGGCTGGTTTATTTTGGTTTGGGTTCAATATGTAAATGGACACTCATTTTGGACTATTTAATTATTTATTTGTTTGGGTTTAGGCCAAAATTGGCTATTACAAGTTTTATAAAGGATAGAGTTCTTAATAAGCTTCAAGCTTGGAAATAGAGTGTACTTTCACAAGGGGAAAAGATATGCTTACAAAAGTGGTGGCTCATGCAATCCCAATTTATATTATGCTATGTTTTAATATTCCTAAGAAAATCTACGATGAGATTAATTCGACTATTGCTGGTTTCTGGTGGTAAGAGCAAAGTGAAGGGAGAAAGATTCGTTGGTTGAACATGATTAAGATGAAAGGTGTGGAAGGGATGCGGTTTAAAGACTTGAAATTGTTTAATATATCACTGTTGGCAAAGCAATGTTGGAGGTTACTACAAAATCCTGAAGCTCTTTGGGCAAGGGTGTTGAAGGGAAGATATTTTCTTAGAGGTACTTTTTTAAATGCTAAATAGAGGGCTAAAGCTTCGTGGGTGTGGGAAAGTTTGCTGCAAGGTAGAGAGTTTCTGAAAGAGAAGGTGTGGTGGTAGGTTGTAGATGGTTTGGATGTAAATATCTGGGGAGACTAGTGATCCCAAGGGTTGTGATGGAGAAGCCAACTGATGACAATCATGATTTGCCTCACAAGGTTGCTGAATTGATGGATAAGGAGAATAAGTGTCGGGAGCTAGACAAAAAAAATGAATATGCATCTTAGAGGATCATGTAAAGGCTATCCAGACGTTACCAGCTTTGGTAGGGGCATGACAGAATGGTCTGGACAAGTTCTAAAGATAGGAAATATGTTGTTAGAAAAGGTTACCATGAATTAAAGGAGAAAGTGATGAAAGAAATAGTAAGGAGAGCTTCACCATCTCAAAATGTGAATCGGAAAGTTTGGAAGTGGATTTGGAGCATCTCAACTCCTTAAAAGATTAAACATTTCCTTTAAGGATTGTTGGGAATATGGTGGCCACAAATGGTAATCTGGAAAAAAAGGAGAATTAAAACATCTGAGGTGTGCCTTATTTGTTTGAAAAAGGTTAAGATAGTTGAACATACTCTTCTATTATGTGATTGGGCTCAGTGTGTATGGTATGGTGGTGCTTTAAGTTTTAAAATTGTCTGTCAAAGAGTTACTACTTTGGATCAATGGCTGATGTAGGTGTTTGATGTGGTGTTAAAAGGTAAGGAAAACAGAGTATGGATGGAGGTGGTCATTACTTTTACATACTGGCATATTCGAAAGAGTAAATGTTCAAAAGTGTTTAAGAGGAAAAGCGTGATCCAAGGAAATTTATTGAAAGAATATCAGTTTCAAAAACAGAAAGGAGAAATGTGGTTTTAAAACGGAGTCAACAAATTGGGCAAAAAAGTAGGAAAATTTTGCAGGGATGAGAGAGGCCCTCGAATGGTTGGATTAAAGTTAATCGTGATGGGGCTTTATTGATAAAAAGAATGCTCCTATTAGGGTGATAGTGAGAAATGAATATGTGAAATTGGTTGTAGGTATAGCTAAAAAGGTATATGTTGATGCGGTGGAGGAAGTTGAAGCTTTGGCGGTTATGGAAGGGGTAAAATGGGATGTGTTGCAAAGGTGTAATAGAATTATTGTTGAAATGGATTCGAATATTGTCTATAGGAAGTTTAAAGGGGATTGGGCATGTAAATACTAGAAAATTCATCGTTACATACAATTTTTGCTAAACCAAAAAGGAAATTTTGTGGATTTTGAGCTCAGGAAAATTCATAGAGAAGCAAATAAAGCGGCTGATTGATGTGCTCACCTTGTAATGAAGGGGATGTGCCTTGAAGGTAGGGTTACTAAACCCCCATCCTCACTGGTGTCAGTTTTAAGAAGTGATGGCCTTCCTGCTCCGCATTGATGATTATTTTTGTAGCGTATAGATTTGAGATGAGCAATGGTTGAGTCTTTAGTGTATATAGTCTATAGTTTTTGACGAGGTTATGGTTTGTGTATGAGAGTTTTTGTAAATATGTTTAATTATTGTTTGGATTTTAATGAATGATGTTTTTCATGGCCAAACAAAAAAAAAGCAAATTCCTCTAAAATAGTAGCAAAATTACCAATTAAATTAGGGTTATACAATATCCAAACAATAACAATAAAATAGTAACAACATAATAGTGAGAAAACAACTTTTTTTTTCTTTTTGCAAATTTCGGCAGGGCTTGGGCCAAAAAATCCTTACTCGAGATTTGACCCATTTTTTAAACGTGCCTTATGTTTTTACCCAATCCCATTTTTCAGGCCTATATTTTATTCAAATCCTTTCACTTTTCAAATAAGCCTTCGAGTCAGACACCCAACCCAGTCGTGGACAGGTGTATTGGCAATTCCTAATATTGTACTTCTCTAAGTGATAAATTATATCTCATTAAAAATATTCGACATATGAAATTCCATATCATCCCATTAACTTTTTTGACAGTACTTGCATCAAATCTATTAACAAAAACAATTTGAAAAAAAAAGTACAAATGTTTATGGTCAAAAAGGGCTCAAAAATACAATTATGGTCATTTTGACAAAATACATAAACGTTAGTGGGTAAATTTATCATTAAGCCTTTAGATTTTTAGATTATTTTTACGAATATTATTTGATCATTGCCTTATTTCACAATTTATACCATCATGTGATAATATTTCCAATTGAATGTTATTTTCTTTTAATATTTACTTATTTGCTTAACAAAGTTTGCATTTTTATGTTCAAATTTTAAAGATGGAAAAATATGGCATTTCATTGCTGAGATTTCACCTAATTATTAGTTACACTTGGCAACTATACAAGTCCTTCACAACTTAAAGTTTTCAATTTTGCAAAAGAAAATCTTGTTATATATATTAGATTAAAAAAATTACTTAATTATATTAATAAATTTAATGGTCAAATTACTAAAATATTAATCATATAAAAAATTATAATAAATTAGTGAGATATTATTATAATCATTTAATAAAATTAATACTATGGATCATTTTTATTTGATATTAAAGTAGAAGAGGTAGAATAGCTACAAGCAAAGACAAGGAAAAACTTGTATATTAAAGGAGTAAGAAGAAATTCACATCTTTTTTGCTTATTTTGATTGATATGGTCTTTTGAAAGTAAAACTATGATATTATAACTATATGCATAATAATAAGAGAGAGTATCTAGTATTAATTGCATTTATGTAAAAGTAAGGATGAGAAATTGTTAAAATAAACCCTTATGAATAATATGGTATGTGTAGGTATATTTACAATGAAGAGTGACTGTAAATATTCCTTCAAGGGAGTGAATTATTTTTTGGAAATATAATCTACTGCAAAACAAATCTGTTAGCACTGACTGGAAAAAAGAATAAATGATTAAATATGAAATCAAAAATTAATGTGTAGAAATGAATTTGCCCTGACCGATGTAATCATGTAGTGGACGTTATTCCTTAAGGTTAACACAATCCTTATATATTCATACACCCGAATATAGAAGACGGAACTCAATTGGTACTACTTTTCTAGGGAAATCATAGTAGGAACAATTTCAAGAAAGTTTGGAAGGGTCACAGTCGATCCCACTTAAAGTAAAACACACAGAAAGTGGAGAGGAATGTTTTCAGAGAGAGTTGTGTTTTCTCTATTTAGTGTGTAAAAATGAGGAAACTAGTCCTTTATTTATACTTGTAACAGAAATACGATACAGTAAAAAGGCATGAGCAATTTTGTAAAAAACCTATAACCACATCTCCATAAAATCTTCAACAACCCCCATTAAATCCTCTACTATTTTGCATTACGAACATTATTGATATTAATTTTTATGAATAATACAATGAAATATGAGTGTTAATTTATGTATTTCATTATCAATCCTACTTAAAATAGGAGTGTAATATATGTAATTAAAAGTAAATAAGACATTTTCCCTTGTAAGCTTAGTGAAAGAGTTCGGACACCATTGATTTGCCAATAGGGTTAGCGAGCACAGTTAATTGATGAAGAAAACATTTAGTGAAAAGATAACCAAACTTGCCTTACTGTATAATAGTTATATGCATAGTGAAGGCCCTAAGTGATATGATGTTCAATTCAATGCACTTTACTGACTCACATTGTATCAGTGTTTCATTAGAACTTAAGTGTTTGAAACACATTTCATTGAGATTAACAAGGGTGAACTTTTTAAAATTTAATAATGAAAATGATGAAGTGTTAATAAATATGTGTGTAAATAATGTAAATGTTTCTCTCCATATTTTGATATTTATGATTATGTTTATTATAGTGACTTACTCAAATGATTTTTATTTTGGTTGATAGATCGCTTGTAACTTCATTTTATTTCTTTATGCCTATTCTTTATTTTGAATAAGGTAAGTTTTATGCTTTATTTTCATTAGTTCTAACTAAGCTTTGTGATTAACACGTCGTTATTTCTTGCTTGTGTATTCATTTTGATCTTGAAGCCTAGCCCACTCAAATATCCCAACTCACACCAATTCTCTGTTCGGCCTTTCTTTTTCTTTGCACTTCAAAACCATTTCCAAAACCGTCCTTTATGTTAAGTCTCCCATAAACACAAGTATCTCAACAACTAATGTAACGCCCCAAAATTTCTAATTTCATTATTGTGAAAATATAACACAAATATCTGTCAGCTTTAACAGTTATGTGTTCTGGGAGTGCTTGTGAGGTCCCAAGTTCTAGCCTTTTCTTGGGAAAATTTTGGTATTTTGAATTAATTAGACCTTACTCTTGTTCAGTAGGCTTTTATTTGATTGTTGGTAAAAATATATCAGAATGGGTCTGCTGGTCTGGTGGTTAAGCGAAGCGGTAGTGCGTAGGAGGTCCTATGTTCAAGTCCCTACGCAAGCAGGGGAATTAATTTTTGTTTGAAGCGTGTGGCGTGGTAGAGTTCAAATTAAACTGGACTACTGAGTAGTTGTGTTTTAGTGGGTTAATAGGGAGTGTTTTTAGGAGATAATTGGGGAGAAGTTATCAAAATAAGATTTTCTTCTTATCAGTTTTCTATTTTCTTTTTTCCCAACAAATTTTCTGATGGTAGACTTTTGTTTCTCTGTCATTTCTTCTCCCTTTTTGTTCACTTTTGGTTTTTGTTCCCCTTTGGCCGAATCTTGTTTCTTCTCTTTCCCCTCTCTTTTCATTTCTATTTTTTTTGCGAGTCATCTCTTTGGGTGCAACTTTCGACTTCATCTGTTTCGGTAAGTGAAATTTTTCCCCTTAGTTATCGTATTTCGCTTAGGTAATTAACAAAGGGTTCGTTTTACTCTCGTTTAGGTGTTGTTCAAAGGTTTTAAGCGGATATTCCAGTGTGTGGAGACAACTGGTTATCGGATTCGTCGTGGTAAGTTTTTGAATCGTCGTTGGTTAAGTTTCTTGAGTTTTATGTTTGGGATATTTTGTATGATTGACGAATCAAGTGATTAATTAAGGGATATATTGATCAAATATAGGTTTTTGAAGGCTCGGGTTACTTTGCACAGCGAATCGATACCAGATGTGTACCCAAAATGCAGAAAATGGGATTCGGTGAAAAGCTAAAATTTCTTTCTGTCGAGAAATAAGAGAAAACGATGCGAAAAATTGTAGAGAAATGAAATAAGGGTGTTATAAACTTGGAAATCAACATTTTGCACTAAAATACTTTTGGATAGCAGCAGTAGTCTAACTTTGAAAAATCATCAAAAATAGTGGAAATTGAGTTAGAGGTTGAATAAAATATAAAATTAAATTTTATTGAGTCTAATTTTTCCTAGAAGAAACAATGTAAGCAATGAAATTATAAATTATGAGATATAATAAATTTTGTGAGACAAGGTCAGAATGATTTCGGGTTCCCCTTTTTTGAATTTTGAAAATCATCAAAAATTGTAAAAAAATAATAATTAGGGGCTTAAATTTATATGTTTAAACCCTTAATGAGTCTATTTTCAAGAGAAATAAACAAAAACATCATCCAAAGTTTGTACTAAGAGATAAATAATTTTCAGTAAGGAGAGGTTGAAGCTGTCAATCAGCAGAATAGGGATAAATTTGAAGATTTTACTGTACTTATTTGATAAACTATAAATTCTGAAAATTTTATGATAGAAATTTATTTGAGTCTAGTTTCAAGAACATCAAGCAGATCTTAATTTGGAATTCTGTAGCTCAAGATATAAATAATTTAGTGACAATGACTCAAGTAGGCAGCTTTGAATGAACATATAAGTGAATATGAAAATATGAATATTTAGCTAGTATGGGTTACATTAAAAATGAATCACATGGCCAAGGCCAATTTGGGCCATGTGGGCCACACAGGCATGTGAGCCCATTTTTTTTAAAAGTTGTCTAAGGTTGCATGGGTCACCCAAGTCAACTGTGGACTTACTGAATGGTCGGTAAGCCCTACTTAGACTCCTATATAAGTGATCTGTCTGTCTGATTTCTATACCAAGCACGAATTATGATATCTGAATGTATGTACTGTAATTGCATAATAGCATGACATCTTTTGTATGTTGCATTGCATCGGGGTGGCTTATTGTTATCTGGTAGAAGTGTCTGAAAAGCTATTAAGCCTATTATCTGGCAACTGTGCTGCAAATTTCTGATTATGTGTCACATTCCGGTACAGCATGGTGTGTAGGGATGGGTGGGTTGATTTAATCCCCACATGGTGTGTAGGGATGGTCGGAGATGGTGAGTGATAAACCGTAATTTATACATATTTTTATCCCATGCTTAGCATATTTTTGGATGAATTATCCTTAGATTTGGTGAATTCGGCTCCTAATCTTTTAATTTCATGTTTTATACTTAGGTGAGCATAGAAGAGTAAAAAGTGTGAGAAACAGGCCAAAAATGGAGAAAATGGGTCAACGTGAGAAATCAACATGGCCTAGACTTCCACACACGGGTAGTTCACATGCCTGTGTCTATTCAACAGACTCGAAGACGGGTTGAAGCACTTGCGCACGGACGTGTCACACGGGCGTGTCCCTGTCGAGCCCAAGTCTAGTCCTATTCAGAAAAGGCCACTCCTGAAGGTTTTAAAGCATTCTAAAGCCTATATAAACACCCCAGGAGGTACCTAGAAGAGCCACTAAGAGTAGGAAGCAAGGAATTAAGGAATTACTCGAAGGAAGCCGATTGATCCATCTCAGAAGTCGGATTCACCTTCAAGACTGAAGATCTCCCTTCAATTCCCTTCAAGAGTTCTTGGGTTTTCTTTATATTTTGTTATCATTATTCTTTTGAGATGTTTTCTTTCATAAATATGAACTAAATCCCCTAAATACCTAAGGGGAATGAAACCTAAGATGGATCTTGTTATTATTATCTAAATTATGTGATAAATATTTGATTTGTTCTTAACTATGTGTTCTTAATTCTTGCTTTGATATTCCAGGATATTAATTCAAGTTTGGATGTGCTTATTCAGAGGAGCAAAAGTCCCTTTTTAAAAGTAGATCTAACATAATTAAGCGGAGTTAATTACACGCCTAGAGATAGGGTGACATAATTTTGCCGAATTAGGGTGAAACCTAATAGGGGAATCCATAAATCGAGTTAATGCAACACTAGGGGTTTTAATTAGAAAGAGATTTCAATTAATCAACCTAGGGTTAGATATTGTTAGTCTCGAGAGAGATAATAATATAAATAAGGGATTTCTACAGATCAAGTCAAATGAATAAATTGTCTAATTCAGAGTCAATAACAAGTGAAGTCTAGGTGGATTTTTCCCTTAGGTATTGTCCAAATCATTCAGTTTTCCCAAAAGTTATTTCCCCAATTTACTTTCTGTGCATTCTTAGTTTAGTAATTAGTTTAGATAAAACAAACCCCTTTATTTTTAGGCTAGATAATAAAAAGAAAGCTAATACTAGTACTTTTAGTTCCTTTGGGTTCGACATCCCTGTCTTGCCATAAGCTATACTACTGCTCGATAAGGTGCGCTTGCCTTTGTCGCGATAATAGTTAGTTTTCAAGAACGGACATTCATAAATTATAAAACTTATCACGATTTGTTCACATACATCAGTGAGTAGAAGCTGGTGGGTAGGATTCATCTGAGATGGGCCAAGGCCTTAAATTATATCTTAGACTGTATCCGAATGGGTTAAGGCCCAAACTGATTTTGTAATAGGCTCAGGCCCCAGACTGTAATTGATTATTTTCTTATGTGTATCTATATGTATGTTTTTTATGGGGATTACACATTGAGTTTGAGAAAACTCACCCCTTTTTCTGTTTAATCTGTACAAGTAATCCCCAAACTTAGGCGGATCGGTGCAGGGAAGGGCTCGACGGTGACCACCACTATTGAACTACTTTATTACAGCTTTCAATTTTATATTATCTTTGGGTATTTATTATTGTAATGTTAGGACTTTGGACTGATTGGTTTAAATTGGGATTTTATACTATTTTTATGGATTTTTAAACTGCAACTCAATAAAACACGGTTTTTTTCTAAAAACTAAGATTTTTGGTTTCGTAAAATAATTGGTTTCAAAAGCTTCTACTTAAAAGACATGTTTTAAGGCAAATCTGCCGGTTCACATTTTTTCTGAATTAAATAAAAGCTAATTAACTGGAACGATTTTAACTTGTCAATCTCGATTTCAAACCCCATTGCATTTGACATATCTAGATTCGGCCACATCTAGGTCGGGTTTAGGTGTTACAATTAATTATAATTTTTTTTCTTTCTCAATTTTAAAGTAAGCAAAAGATATTAACGAAAAATAAATGGATGAAATATAGATCTTACAATTCCCATAGACTCTTACTCAATATAACAATAGGGCTTGATACAGTAATGCATTGATTTCTTCCATTGTGTTCCTTCTGTTCGCGGCATATCAATATTGCATGTGCCAATAAAATTTAGTCTCTCAATGGCATTAAACTTCTTAATATCACCTTAAAATGCTTTATTTCCTCAATGTTGCTAAATTTTAAGACATCTGGTTCAACTTATATGTTAATATACTTTGGAAATGCTTCTTGTACTTCTTCCCTTGACCTTGAGGTATTTGTTCTACCATACAACCTTATTTCAGCCTTGTAGCTACACTTGGGACAACCTCCATTTATCAGTGTTCTATTAAAGATGTGTTCTAAAGTTTTATCCAACACCAAACTAAAATTCAGTAAGTTAATATCCATCCCTAAGGTTTTTTCACCTTCAATGTTTTCCTCTATTAATGTTCAATATTCCAATTCACCCTTACGGCTCAACAAATATCTTCTATACTCTTTAGGAGATATATCATAAATTAAGCCTAGATTCATTGCTTTCAATGGATTAATACATCCACATCCCATTACTAGCACAGCTCCATCAGAAGACTTTATCACTAGATTTGCTGTAATTATTAAAAGACCATTTGTCTTAAAGCTCCAAAAGAATAAAATAAAAGTTCATACCATGAACTTAAACAAACTTGTAATAGTTAAAAAGTTTTTAATAAAACTAATGGATGAGAAATAAATGTTCAATTACCAGTAGTCATTATAGCTAATTTAATTCCTTCTATTCCCCAATCCTTGTGAAATGTCTTAACGTATGATAGCATGCCAACAACAACTGCATTAGCCATTGAAGTACCACTCATTACCTGGTAATGAGCATACATATTTTGAGCATCATATTTGTTAGCACATAAAATATCTTCTCTCGGAGCACATATATCATGTTGCGAAAGTAGAAACCAAAATATTAATTGTATGAACAAATCCAATATATAATTAAATATTGATACAGAAATGAATAATAAAAAAATAAATTATGTATTCTATTAAGAAATAAAAAAGATATAATTACCTTTAGTACATATGGATCATATGGACATGGGCGTTTTTCGGATTTGAGGCTAACTTTACAAAGGTCTCTATCTTGTTCCTAGTAAACAATCTGATAAATTTTTGCATTGGCTTTTGTTTTTTTTTCTCTTGAAAAATAATATGATAAAAACAATATTAATATTTAATAGGCATACATATAAATTATCCAAAATAATGAAACAACTTTAAAAAGTATACCTTCTGTTACTGTTGTCTATATACTTCTGAATCCTAGTGCCATCTTTTCCCGTCACGTAAACAAAAGGTTTATAAAGCTCATATGATCGAAAATCATTTATCAAATATACTCACAATTGTTGGGGATTGACCAGATTAAGCAACGAATAAGTAAAAATAGCAGAAGAAATTAAGAAATTGAATACACAAATTTAACGTCGAAAAACCCCTACAAAGAGGACAAAAAACCATGGGTAAAGATAATTTTACTATAATGGTAAAAGAATGAAGAGTATTATAAGTTATAATACAAGATGTAAATACAAGATTTTCCAAAAGTGTTATAAGTTATAATATTTTAATGGTGTATTTTTTAAGGTTGTAAAAGAGCCTATTTATAGGCTAAATTTGTAAGTCAAATAATAATAAAATAATCTAGAGAAATTAGAGTTCAACTGAAACAAATAAATAGAGTTTAATTGGAAGATTACCTCTCAAACTTATCTGAAATATGAGGCATACTCAACAAATCTCCACATTAACTCATATTTCCATAACACCATCTTTGCCAAAGCCTGCCACGAGCCTATCTTTAACTATGCAGGGAATTAACTAAGTCGAATCTGTACTTAGAAGCTGGAAGACTTCTAGCCTTCGACTTGTGCCTGCCAAATTAAAACTAACCCGAATCTGATTTTCACGAACACAATGCCCTAACTTTTTAAAACCTGCATCCAAAAGAGAACCTCTCTTCAACGAAATAATCATATTTTTTTCTCTCCTATGTCCAAGTTGCCTCCACTCCAAACAAGTTGACTTTGACTCCGTAATGGACAAGGGATGTCCAATTTCACTGGTCATTGTAGAACCTTCTAGAATATAAATACTGTCGATCATTTTACCTTTTAACAAAATGAGAGCCCCACAAGACACCTTAATGTCACTCAGCTTGATGTTGATTCTACAACTTTTTGAGTCTAAAATACTCAAGGAGATGAGATACTTTCGTAAATCAGGTACATACCTGACATCTGAAAGTGTCCTAATTGTCGCACCGTGCATCCTAATTTTAATAGTACCAATACTGATTACCTTTCTGAAAGAATCGTTTCCCATACGCACAACTCCACCTTAACCGTATTGTATGTGGAAAACCATTCTCTGATGGGAAACATGTTAAAAGAACATCTCGAATCTAGGATCCACTCGAGCGTAAGTTCAGAGTTATCACTTGTTAACACTAACATGAGATCATCACCGCTTAGCACCAGTTACATCTTACTCGTTACTTTCAATAGCCTTTTTATTTCGCAATTTATAACAATTTGCTTTGGCATGACCTAACTTCTCACAATAGCGAACCTTTATTCTCGCTTTTTTGATGCTATCAAAACAGAAGCTTGCCTATCTTCCTTGCTATCTGAACCAAAGTCATTGTTGAGATTGTCTTCACTCAACAAATGACCCTTCACATCCTCAAACGAGAGTTTGTCTTTACCATAAATCAGGTTCTCCCGGAAAGACTTGTATGAAGAAGGTAAAGAGCACAATAATAGCATAGCCTGATCTTTATCGTTAATCTTAACTTCAACATTCTTTAAATCATTAAAAAGAGTAATAAATTGACTAATGTGATCTCTGAGAAGCTCACTTTCATTCATGCGAAACGTAAATAGACGTTGTTTCAACATTAAACGGTTAGCCAAAAACTTAGTCATATAAAGAATTTCTAACCTTTTCCACAAGACGTTTGAGGTTTTCTCCATCAATACCGTTGGCGATATCCAATTCGTGAGGCACAACTAGATAACAAATAAGGCCTTTTCATCAAGATCTTCACATTCTATCTAATCTAGATTCTCAGGGTTTTTCCTAATAATGACCTTTTTCAGGCCGATCTGAACTAGAGTTGTCATCATCCAAACTTGCCACAGATTAAAATATGTGACACCATCAAACTACTCAATGTCAAACCTTGCTGCTGCCATCTCTGAACGGGTTGATCTATGAAAATTGAATTAGCTCTTGATTCCACTTGTTTGGGATCGACTTGATTAAGCAACGGACAAATAAAAATAACGGAAGAAATTGAGAAATTGAGCACACAAATTTAACGTGGAAAAATACCTTCAAAGAGGATAAAAAACCACAAGGAAATATAATTTTACTATAATTGCAAAAGAACGAAGAGTATAAAAGATGGAGATAAAGACTAAACCCCGAAACCCAAAAACAAAGAACTTGAAATATGTAAACACAAAATTCTTCAAAAGTGTTATGAGTTCAAATCTTTTAATGGGTGTATTTTCTAAGGTTTTAAAAGAGCCTATTTATAGGCTAAATTTGTAGGTCAAATAAAAATAAAATAATCTAGACTAATTAGACTTTGACTAAAACAAATAAACAGAGTTTAACTAGAAGATTATCTCTCAAATTTGACTAAAATATAAGGCATACACAACAATAATATTCCAGCAACATTTTCATTTAAAAGCTCTTTTATTATCACTTTTTTTTCCATCATCATAAATAATTTTTCCCTCCAAATATCTTCAAATCTCTATTTTTTTCTTTAGTAGCCAAGATGTTTCATCTTTGGGTTCAACTTCTTTTCCTTTACTTGTTCCTACAACTTCAACAGCTCTTTTAACATATAAACAAATATTTTGCTAGTATAATTTTTATATAACAATATTAAGATTGCAATATAATCTAAATAGAAATCTATAGAGCATATACTCAGACCAATGAATTTGTTTGCAATAATCTCCATCTTTATCCATAAATAAACCGAACCCCTAAATTAAAAAATATATAATAAGTTACTACCTTATCGTTGGGCTTGTAATTTAATTAGAGAATGATGATGTACCTTGATATGTGTTCCACCTCCTAGCTCAACTTGCGTTATGAATTTTCCACTAGAATTACATGAGCTGACCTCAATAACCTAAGGAGCTAACCCTCCTGATAGAGTGTCATAATGATCACCATGATTACCCGAAGTTGTACAAACAACTATATTTTCTTTCATTGCCAAATCTCCTCCCATATTAACTGGGTCACAGAGATACGAAGAAAGGTTTGACAAAGTATCAGTGCTTAAAGATACCATTATTACATCCACCTTGTCCAAAGTAGCTTTCATCATAGCATCAAGCAATTTGAAACTTCAACATTTTTATCAATTGTCACCTTATCCTCAGAAACTTTGTAGGATGCTATTCTGGCAAATGGGTTTGCCCTTTGTATTTTAGAATCGGATATTCCAGAAATGTTTTTGAGCCATTTTAGTTCTGTTAA
The DNA here is from genome assembly GCF_007990345.1 of Gossypium hirsutum. NCBI lineage: Eukaryota > Viridiplantae > Streptophyta > Magnoliopsida > Malvales > Malvaceae > Gossypium > Gossypium hirsutum. Next base: position 70,197,480 of record NC_053433.1, read on the forward strand.
AGTTCTAGCGACAATGGAAGCACATGCAGTGCCATGACCATTGAGGTCTTCCGAGAAATTAAAATCAACCAATCTTGTTGCTTTAGTTAAAGCCTTTCCTTTGGTATAATTTTCAATAGCCACAATCTTTCTTCATTAAATATCTATTTAAATCATCATTTTAATTATAAAAAATAAATTAAGTAATAAAAATTAAATTAGTAATAACTAAATCAAAATGCATACATTTTAAAAGGAATATTCAAGTGGTTAGATTTCAAAATAGGAATATGTTTATGTTCAAAACATTCATGATTCACATTTATACCTGAATCAATACTCAAAATTATTTATTTCGACTTTTTTTCCACTGAAATCTTTTCTTTGTCTTCAAAGCAATTTTTTTTTCTTCGTCCACAATAAATCAGAATTTGAACATGAATGGTACAACTAATATCATCTGCGTTAATAGAATGGTTAGTGATCATAATAAGTAATATAAATATAATTATTCAAATTTAATTCAATATTTGACACAACTTTTTCAATTTTAATTCTAAAACTTGAAAACCTATATTCAATATATTTTTCATTCATATATCACTTTTTTCTTTTGGTGAAGTACAAAAACAAGTCAAAACCCGAACAAAGATATACTGTTATTTTTAAAAAATAACTATAATATTTACAGCATTTCCATAAATGTATTTTGAGCTGAAACATGTTAAATTTTAATTCCCTTTCTCACGGTCAAACAATGCAAATTTATTATAATCTTTATGACAAACTCTTTCCACATGCTTTTTCTTAATTAGGCCATCCTTACTAAAATTAATAGTAATTAAAAACATATTATAATATATTATCTAAAAAATAAAAATAGTGATGAACATATTTTTAATGTCATTTCCCCTCCCGGTTAAAAACGAAACTCATCTCAGCTTTTATTAATTCTTCAAAATAATCTATTCTTTTCTAAAGCAATATAAATTCCCTATACTACTCAATGCATTTATTGAAAAGGAGCTCAAAACTTCACTCAAAATTAAACCCTTTTATAGTTGGTCATTTGTTTTATCACATGGACGAAAAACACGAGCTTTCTCACCCTTAAAACAATATAGTTGATTTGGATGCCCCTTATTCAACTGAGAATGGACTAACTAAAACCTAATAATCTCAACTTGATAATAGAAAGTTGCAAAGACAAGCCATTTAAATTTTATAAATGTTTCAAAACATATAAATATCATTGTTGCTCCATTTTGAACATCTCTTCTCCTATTGGTTTCAACCATTATTACTCCATTTTGGACCATTTTTTTAACTTTATGTTGTTTTGAAGTGGTACCATTTTAAGGAATATTGCTTTTCTTTTCTTTTTTTAATGTTAGCGTTATCATACCAAATCATTTATTTTTATTTTTTTTTAATAATAAATTAAAAATTTTCAAGTAAATAGTATTTCTAAGCATGATTAATATATAGTTGTTAGTTACTTTGTATTTTTTCTCTCTCTATTATTTTTTGGGAGTGTCTCTCTTTTTCTGGGGAGGTTTTTTTCTCATTTTTTTCTTAAGAATTGATTTTTTAAGTAAAAAAATGTGGTTTCGAGTCAATTTTTTATTTCTTTTATTTTTTCTAAATTTTTGTTCAGGTTTTTAGTCTTTTATAATAAGAAAAAAGTCTTGGTCTTTTGATTTTGAGTCTTAAGGAAGCCTGTAGGTGTCAATTGAGTCTTGTTTGAGTTCTTTGTTTTTTTTAGGGTTGCTTTGGTGATTCTTCTTTTTTTGGATCTGATTGTGATGATTTCTATTAAAAGAAGGATAAAATAGTGTCACTATTTAATCTGATTGACTGATTTGCATTGATTTGGGGGTTTTTTTATGATGGAAAGGGAGAGCAATTTTGATGAGCTTGAGATACAGTTGGAAGCAGCTAAAAGGGATTTGGAAAGGGCTACAAGATTTACATTGGTTGGAAAAATTCATGTGAATAGAACTATTAATAGGAGGGAGTTAAAGGGGTTTTGTAGAGTATCTAGTCCGAGGCAGAATTAGAAAAGGTGTTGGAGATTGGAGGTAATATATATGCTTTTTTGTTTGCTAATCGTGAGGTGATGGAGTCAATTTGGAGAATGGATCATGGACAGGTGGGAAGGGAAGGGGAGAAAGGTCTGAGCAAATTATGCAAGAGGGTAGGATATTGGAAGGAAGGGGTAAGAGTGAGAGAGAAATGGAGATGGGTTCATGATGGGGTAGTTTTGGAGGAACTGTGGAATATATAGGTGGTAGTGGGGAAGGTAAAAAGGGGGAGGGAGAAGAGGTTGTGAAATAATGGATTGTGGATGATGGGTCTAAAGGGATTTAATAGGCAAAAAATATATTTGCATAAGGAAGGGAAAGGGGTTGAGTGGGGAGGGGATTGAAGGTGTTGAATCTGATGTGTGTTCTGAAGAAAGGCTTTTTGGTAAGATAGTTGGAAAGAATGAGAGAAAGGTAGTAAGAGTTGGATTGAGTCCTTGTTTTATTGAGCTTCCTTTTAAGGAAGGTGAGAAATGTAAGAAGGAGAGTGTGGAAACAAGTGCTCAAAGTGATAAACAAATTGTGGTGGCTGAAGAAATTTTGGTTGAAATGGTACAAGGTATGTCTTTGAAGAGAATATTAGAGGATGATGATCAAAAAAATAATTGGGAAAGAAAAAAAAATTGAAGATTGGTTAATGGGAAACAATGGGAATAGAGGGGTGAAAGAGAATGCTAAGGGGTCATGGAGAAGAGGAAGTGTGAAGAAGTATAAATGGGTTGGAAGGTGTAAAAGAAAGGTAGGGGGAGGGAATTCCTGGGCTTGAGTTTCAGAGATATTGGTTGAGATCCTATTTGAAAGACAGGTTGATGCTAAAGGTTACGATGGTTGTCCTATAATAGCCACCAAAGGTCCATGAGGTTCTTATCTTGGAATTGTCAAGGAATGGGGTCTTCCTTGACAATTCAGAATTTGAAAGAGTTTTGTAAGGGCTATAACCCAATGTGTATCCTCTTAATGGAAACAAAAAATAGTAAAGATAAGTTGAAGGGTTTTAGAAGGAAGTGCAAGATGGAGGGGTTTTATATGTGGATCCAGAAGGTTTAAATGGGGGTCTGGCAGTATGGTCGCAAAAGAGAGTTAAAATGGTTGTGTTGCGCAAAAATAAGAGTTTAATTTATACTAATGTGGAGGATAATGGTAGTGGGAATTCTGTAAGGGTGTTTTGGGTGTATGGACCTACTGAGTTTGAAGAAAGAAAAGGGGGTTTAAGGAAGCATTAAAGAAAAGGCTAGATTCATTAAAGGGCATTGGCTATGTGTTGGAGATTTTAATGATATCCTTTGCTATTATAAGAAGGAATGGGGTTAGCTTACGTATGAAAGGAAAATTCCATGTTTAGGAGTATGATAGAAGAGACGGAGCTTAGTGATTTACATTTTAAGGAGCTTAAATTTACTTGGGAAAATAAGATAGAGAATGGGACAATAAAGGAAAGGATTGACAGAGCCCTTGATAATATTGCATGAATGGAATGTTTTCCATGTTCCCATGTTATTAATCTTTCTATTGTTGGGTCTAATCATGCTCCTTTGATTGTTGATACAGAGGTAAAGGATGCAAGGGGGCCAAACTAGTTTAATATTGAAATTTTATGTACTGATAATGAAGAATGTGAGCAGAAAATTAGAGATAGATGGGAGGTTAATTTTGTAGGGCCTAAGGCTTATCAGTTAATACAAAAACAGAAAAAATGTAACACGGTATTTTTACAATGGAGCAAAAGGGTGTTTCCGAATAATATTCTTTTGAAATAAAATAAAAAAGGGAACTTTAATAAGTATTAAAATAATAATAGTTGTAATTTTAGTTAAAATCAACATTTAATAAAATAAATAATAGAAATGAAAATTTGTGCACAATTAATAAGTGAATCTGATGTGTCAACATTCTATTGGTGACACATGCCATCATATAAATTATTATAGAACTGAAAATTACCTTATTTTGCCTGGCCCAGGCCCAAATTAGATAAACAAAACCAAATAAATAATTAAACAAGTTCAAGTCAAATTTTTACAAGCCCAGAATAATAAAAAAGCCTAATGGCCCACATGGCCCAACATCTCAAGCTAGCAGGAAACCCTAGCTTCCCCATGTGTGCCGCAGCCTCCATGTGCGCCCTCAGCGCGCACATCGCCCGAGGGTCGGTTCCCCTGGCCACCTTGCACCAGAATGGTAAAATCCACCGTTCACCTCGCCAAACCTACAAAAGAAACACAGAAACAACAAAGGAATGGCGGAGAAATAGTAACAAAAAAGAAGAATACGAAACAAAAAGAAAATATTGTGTTTATTTGGCTATAAAAGCCATGAACTAGAATGTAATTTTTTATGGAATATTAATGAAAAACGAGACCAAGAATTTTAGAAGGTGATTTTCTTTCTTATTTTTTTAGAGCTAAAACAAACAAATAAATAAAGCTTACTGCCGATTCGCCTACTTTCATCGCCGGAAGGGAGTTTCACTGAAGTTGAAGGTTTCAAAACCTTAAGGAGTCGGGCTAGGCTTCGACAATGACGAAAAACATAAAGGCTAGGGCTAAAAATTGCCCATTTTTACCCTTTTTCTCTCTCTCCTTCGCTAATGGAAGGCCTTGCCTTCATATCTTTTTGAAAAAGAGGTTGAGAGGGCTAGTTTTGTGCATCCCCAACCATCGACCACGGTGGACGACTGGCAGTCTTGTGGCCAGAAAGGGAAGGGGTGCGAGAGAGGAGGAAACTGAGAGAGTTCTCAGTATTTTTGAAAAATGAAAGCTGATATTTCTTCATTTTTTCTGTTTTTTGCTATTTATATAAGGTGCAATACGACGCCGTTTTGAGCTTAAGCACCCATGGCCAAAAACGACATCGTTTAGGCCATGACCCGAAATCCGACCCGAATATCCCCTAGGATCTGCATGTTTTCGCACGGAGGGGAAATTTACTATTTCGGTCCCTCCGCTTTCTAAAGGCTGTTCAATCTGATCCCATTTTCATTTTTTTTCTTTTAAATTTGGCCATGCGATATCGTTGTATTTCTGATTTGGTCCTTCGATTTGCCAAAGAATACAGCGTATTCAGTGGGGTTTGGGGTATTTGCCTAGTTAATCCTCAACCTTTTTTGCGTAGTTCATTTTAGTCCTTGAGCTAGTTTTAATTATTTTATTATTTATATTTTGACCCTTTCTATTATTTTTTTATTCCAATATGTCCTTTTGATTTTATTTAAGTTATAAGTGAGTCCTTTTTATTTTAATTCATTTATTTACTTGCCTAGTTATTCAGTATTCTTTTCATTTATTTGTTATTTCATTTACCTTTTTGTTTATATATTGTTCATTCATACATTTACTTATTTTTATCCTTGTATTCACTTATTATTCTTTCATTTTTTGTTATTCGTCCATTTTATCTATGTCTTCATTATCATTGGTATTTTATTATCTATTATTATCATTATTATTATTATTTATTCATCTAATTGTTTATTACCCATTTTGTACTTATATATATTATTCTGATTTCTATTATTATTATTATTATTATACATTTTATTACAAATTGTACTCCTAATTTCATTTATATCTTAATTTGGTCCTTTTATTTTTGATATTCTTTAATCATTTTCCTTAATATTTATTTATTGTATCTATTTATTTATCCCTTCACTCACATATTTTATTGGTATTATTATTATATTTTGTCTCGTCTTTGCTATTTTATTTTTTATTTTTTATTTTTTTTTACATTTAAAAAATTCAAACTTGACATTATGTATATCTATTTTAACTACTTATTTATTTATTATTCCATTCATTTTTAAACATTTCTATGTTATGATCACTTGTTTTTATATCATGCATTTTCGTTTTATTACTTTACTTATTCATCAAGACTAGTCTACTAATATTGTATTCATCTTTGTAATTATATCATCGTATTTATTATTATGCATATTTATACTTGATTCATGATTGCCATCTTATATTTTTCATCAAGCATGTTGTGTCATTATCATCATAAATTCACGTTGCATCATCATTTATTAAATACAAGTTTATATTTTAGCCATACTCAAACGAATTAAGTGTATATCATTTTTAATGTTTCATTAATTTTTACTCAAATTCATAAAAGAGGAATTTTTTAGGCAATGTTCTGCATTTAGAAATTCGAGAAAGTCGTGCCCTAACGTACTGGGTTTCGATTTTTCTTCGTTTAACCTAAATAGTGGAATATCCTTTTAAATCAAATACATGAGTTTTAAATATAAAAGCTTATTCTCGAAGGTAAAATGTCGTGCCCTAACTTACTGGATGTGACATGACTTCGAGATAAGAAGGTCTTTAACATCTATTTCGATTTATCTAAGCATTTTTTTTGTAAAATTAACATTAACACAAAGAGGAATATTATTTTAAAACTCTTTTAAAGTTTTCTACTGTAACACCCCTATCCCGTAACCGTCGCCAGAATAGGTAAGGGGCATTACCGGACTTGTAACTCATGTCAGAACAGTAAAATTTTGAACTTTTTCTTGAAATAAAGATCGTTCATTTAAATAAGTACTAAGCACAACCAGAGGTGAAATTTAAACTTCACTAAGTAAACATTCAAAAGATGCCATTTTCGCATGGCTTATATACATTAACCAAAAATATTCTTTCGCCACTAGTCTATTCTATACATACCATAAAATAATTCTAAACATAACAGTAACAAGCGGTGGATAGTGATAGTGTGACTAGTTGCTGACGATCCCCGAGCCTGTAGCTTCGCAATGAGATCTATAAAACAGAGGAAACAGAGTAAACGGAGTAAGCATTACAATGCTTAGTAAGTTTTAAGCAGTGTCAACAGATAACAATCAAATTATAACATAGTTGTTCGTATATTTTATTTCACTCTTCCTTCGGGCATACCATCCCTTTACCGAATATGCACATCTCATCATATACAATAGACAGATAAACTTTCACATAAAAGTGAGCTCATGTGACATAAATATATTGTATGATTTCGCATAACCTCTCACACTGATCCGATGTCACATAATCATAGGAATAGTCTCATAGATTGCTCTCGTATGCATCACATAACTACCTTATGATTTAGTTCAAATCAAGCTCACATATAAACTTGGAGTACATACCTGTTTAACCTTTCGCATTGAATATATTTATAAGCAATTCTTATTACGAAGTCTTATAGCTTTAACCTCTACTCGGATTATCGGTGAGACCTTTAGCTCAGATGAAATCTCCACACGAAGTTATCGGGTCTTACCCGGACAAAATCTCCACACGTAGTCATCGGGTCTTACCCGGACATAATCTCCACACGTAGTCATCGGGTCTTACCCGGAATATATTTCCAAGTTTCATGTACATTTAATCACATGTTACAACCTTCACCATCGACTGTCATATTTGTAATTCATTTGCCTCATCAAATATCTAATAATACACACCTTTCACATTGGCCGTTCGGCCACAATATACGCACATCGCCTACATATTTCACACTAGCCATTCAGCTTTACCACATATATGCATGTTCATATTCACCACATTGGCCATTCGGCCTTATCACACATATGCATGCTCACATTCATCACATTGGCCATTCGGCCTTATCTCATATATACACATTCACATTCATCACATAAAATCCTAAATCAAAATATAAATTTTCATGTATTCACATCACAATTATCCAAATATACTTCACATACCACATATACTATCATGTATACACTTTGTCTTGGCCGAATCTACATCAATCATTTTCCAATGAATAATTCAATTTCATGCCATACTATCATTTCATATTCGAATACTCATAAACTTACAATTTCACAAATTTTAATATCAAAGATCCGTCTAACACTCATATATCGTTTTACAATATCACGATTTATAATTCACGTATGGGTTTAATCAATAGCTTATGAGCAACTAAAACAAGTTTTATCCATGTTTACAACAAAATCACATATTCAGTACGAGCTGTTTTCCTAAGCAATAGTCACTAAATTATTTATAACTGGAGCTAAAAAACTCCAAATCACTTGCCATTAATTTTCCCTGAATATAGACTCGTATATCTTCCATCCATAAAATTTCCAGAATTTTAGGTTTGGCCAATCAATACCAGATTTTTCTTAAAGTTTCCCCTGTTTCACTGTTTGACTAATCTGACCACTCTTCACTACGAATCAAATTTTTCATTGTACAGAATTCATAATGTGTTCTATTTGATTTGATTTGAAACTAGACTCATTAAGGAGTCTAAGCATATAAATCTTATCTTATAACCATTTTTTTACAAATTATAATGATTTTCCAAAAAACAGAACGGGGGATTTCAGAGTCATTTTGACACTGTCCCACACAACTTTAAATATCTCTTTATAGGAAATTTCTTTGCTTCCACGGTCTCTTTTATAAGAAACTAGACTAACTAAGCTTTGATTACATATTTTATTCAGCCTATAATTCCACACCAACAATTTATAGTGATTTTCTAAAATCATGTTACTGCTGCTGTCCAAAGCAAATTATTACAATTTGCTCTTAATTTTCCAAGTCCAAACACTTATGAACTTACCATTTGAGTTTAAGACATATCATGGCCACATCATATCTTATTAAATCAACTCATTATGTCCTATTATGATTTAATTTACTCAACGTTTAATCACTTAAAACTTACCTCGAAAGTGGTCGACGACTAGATATCCACGGCTATTCGTTTACTTTCTCTTTATCCAAAATTGCCCCTCTATGCTCTTGAGTCTAATTTAACAAATAAATTAATTTAATCATTTGAACATCAAAAAGAGAAATCAAGGTACTTAACCCATATATACATTAGACATTAGATTCACATATACATGAAATCATGAATCAAACTCAACATTTTAGCCCACACTCTCTTTTAGCCGATTATCTAAGTCAAGATAAAAGCATTAATATGCTTGCCTCTAACCGAATACATGCAACACCAATCCATCTCATGTGGCCGAATATGCATGTCTATGTTGAGGCCAATTATATACTTAATACCACATATAAATGACATACATTTTACTAACTAATGCATTACATATTATAACTCAATACGCATCCATCATTTACTCCATAACTGAAACACCACCATATATAAATATATACCTTGAGATAATATATATGTCATACCAATACATCATGTGCAAATATATATATATATGTGCAAGAGCCGAATCACAAAGTTGATTATAACCATCTCATATATTTTCATCATATACCCGAATGCACAAGTACATTATAATGACTTCCAACTCAATTCATGTCACAAATTTATACTTCACAAGAATAAATCATTAACCAAATATAAACATATATCCAAAACACAAATCTTACCTACCATGTAATAAGCATATCAAAATAAACTCTTTCTATGTTCGAATATAACCTAATAGCATTTAATACCAAATCATGTATAACACCTCAACCAAATATATTAACCAAATTCACATGTATATTTTATTTTTACATGAACCATAGCCGAATCGTTTTAACCATGAGTAACATAACAAGCATAAAATCATACTTATGGATATACCATGGCCGATTCAATCTAATCACATCCAAAATCATCAACCATTTTCAATGCATATAACATATATAAACATGAATAAGTTTCATATAATCTCTTAACACATTAATTTCTTTCATCAACAATCTTTTTGTTTCTTTATCCATCAAAACTTAAAGGTAAGAAAAAAAAATCAAGTTCTTCTCACACATACCGTAACCGAAAGTTCCATCCAACACTCTAAATTCAAAATTTTAGTATGGCTAGGTAAGAAAAACATGATGATTAACCTGAACAAACTAAGATTTCAAAAGAAAGATTAACAAAATTTACTAACCTTCTCTTCATTCAAAAAGGCCGAATGCCTTTCCCCCCCTCTTTTTCTTCTTCTTGTACGGCTAAGAAGAACAAGGTGATAACCCTTTTTTTTTCTTTTATTATCCTTAGTATTTCTTTTATTATTTCCTTTCTTTTACATAAAATAATGACCACTTCATGGAAATTTACCACATTTTCTAATATATGCTCCATCATGGCCGGCCACTATGTATAAAAAAAGGAGTATTTGACATGCAAAGCCATTATTTTCACTACATGCTTTAATAGGTCCTTATAAATTAACCTATCACATTTCAAAAGTGTCACACATACGTCCTATTAACTAAGTTCACATGCAATCGACTAAATCGAAGCTTAAAACTTTCACACATTCATACTCACATATTCTAGACAATAATTATCACATTCAAATACTTCGGTGACTCGGCTTAGCGGTCCCGAGACCACTTCCCGACTAGGGTCAATTTAGGGCTGTCACATCTACTCTCGACACTAAGACACAATTAATCAACTAGAAACCAATTTTGGGCGTTACGAGGGTGCTAACCCTTCCTTGTACGTAACTGACTCCTGAATCTGTTTTTTGAACTTTGTAAACCAAAAATTATTGTTTTAATAAACCAAACATTTTATTAAAATGATCATGAGGCGATCCGATCACACCTCATAAAAAGGATCGGTGGCGACTCCCATTTTTTCGTTTTCAAAAAAATGGTTTCGACAGCTTGGCGACTCCACTGGGGACCCAAATAAGAGAGTCAAGCCGCAAATTGATTATTTTTTGTCTTTTTTTCACAAATTGGAAATCCGATTTAAAATTACGATCCTTTCATTGCATTTCATTCGTCATTTTTTATGATCTTTGCTTTATCAGTTCGAGTCTTGGAATGTATTTGCATATTGCATCGCATGATCAATAAATCTTACCCTTTTAAGTGAGAGTGAGAAACTATTCCTTCTTGAGGTCTTCACCTCCGTGTAGGATAGTGGATCACTTTCAAGATACATCCGTACCTATGTCTTTGTGAGATTTTCATCTCCATGTAGCCATAGGGAAATATATTCCCCTGAACTGAACTCGGTCCGTATGAGCCTATAATGGGTGAGGATCGAGGAATCTTCTGGTTCGGGTACCCTTTTCTTTAGAACCAAACCACATATAGCGAGCCTTAAGAGCCCACCCTAGGTAGAGCCGCTCTAAACCCTAGTGGTTACTCGAATAGGTGCTCTATTTGTTGTTTATTTCTTCTGTACTGACGTGTTTTGTTTTGTTTATGATTACATTGCATTGCATCATCATAGAAAAGAGGTGTTGATTCATGTTTAATTGCTAAATAGAGAGCTTGGCATGGAAAATGGATTTCTTGATAAAGTGAAATATAATACGGTCATCCGAATATGGTCCGAGTAAACACAACGAGAGAAGATTGATAGTCCGTGGAGGAATATACGACTATGCTTCGAGGATTCAAGCCGACAAAGATTATTCGGGAGCCATCAACTGTCTTAAAGAAGCTAACAAGCCTCATGGGGATGAGTGAGCAATGGGTTGCAGCCCGGATCAAGCAAAAAGGAGCTAGTAGGGGCATCCATTGGGAAGTTTCGCGAGATTTGATCTTAACATTTGGATATGAAGAAAGGGATCGATGTCTTCACCTGGAGCATGAGGGCAAGGCCATATATGTTTCTGCTTTATGTAAAAAGATTTGTTATCTAGAAAAGTTGTTCTAACAGAATTGCATCAGAATCAACGTCTCTTTTTGCATTCATTTCATGTATCTGCATTGCATTTCATGCATTGAATGTCACAAAAGGGCTTTAATTTGTTAAAAAAACTATTTTAGTTAATCTAGAAACCGAAAAAAACCTATTAAGTACGCATCGTTACGGAACCCAGAAAAAAACTAAAGCGATGGATAAAAGACTTGAAAGGTTGGAACAAATGCAGAAGGAGATGCAAGAACAGATGCAAGCACACATACAAGAGCAATTGGCTAAAATCCAACAGGATCTGAGGGACTAAATGCTGGGATCACAAAGGAACATGATGAACTAGCTAACACAACTGTTGACTAGTGGGCCAGACAAAAAAAGGGTCCTATGGTCAATATTGGGGATGATAATGAGGATCCTATTTATCCCCTGGGTTTTACCCCAATAAATACCTAAGCACAACCAGAGACGTACCCACAAAGGGCACCCATTACAATCAGACCCCAACAATATCAGACCGGTACCTCGGTACCAATGAACTCCCTAGCAGGCTCAGGATTCAATCCGGGGGACAATCCAACCAATTCTGTAGTTCTTGATCTAGATGAAATGGCAGAAACAAAAGAAGCAAGGGTGGAACTGCCAAAGCAACTTGAGGATCGATGCAGATGGCTGGAAGAAAAATTCAGAGCAATGGAGAATGTTGATTATCATTGCGGAATTAATGCCAAGGACCTAAGTTTGGTCCCAGATTTATTGCTCCCTCCCAAGTTTAAAACTCCAGAGTTTGAAAAGTACAACGGGACTAGTTGCCTTAAAGCTCACATCACCATGTTCTACTCAAGGATGACAGAATACATCAATAATGATCAACTGTTAATCCACTGCTTTCAAGACAGTCTGATCGGGTCAGCAGCTAAATGGTACAACTAACTAAGTCGTACCAAAATCAATTCGTGGAAAGACCTAGCACAAGCTTTTATGAAGTAATATAGTCATATGACGGGCATGACACTCGAAAAAATCACATTACAGAATATGGAGAAAAAGAAAAATGAAAGCTTCAGGCAATATGCCCAAAGGTAGAGAGAGGTGGCAACGCAAGTCCAGCCACCTCTTCTGGAGAAAGAAACCACGATGCTTTTCATCAATACTCTGAAAATTAACCATATGTTGGGAAGCGTCACCATGAGCTTCTCAGATATAGTAATGTCCGACGAGATGATTGAAACGCAATAAGGAGCGAGAAGATAGACGCAGGAGAAAGCGTCAAGTGGTCAACCTCAAAGAGAAACGAAAATGAAGTGAATAATATAAGTAAAGGGTATTCCAAATAGGTCACTGCAGGCCAGTCGAGGGCCGTAACTACTAGCTATCAAGGCTCTTCAGGCAAGAATCCAACTCGAGGCTAAATACAGAAAGACTCCAGTTTACACCCATCCTAATGTCATATAAGGAGCTGTATCGAAATCTTTTAGATACACATGTGGTATCCCCTTTCTACTCGAAACCCATACAACCTCCGTTCTCGAAATGGTATGATGTGAATGCTCAATGCGAGTACCATGTAGGAATAACGAGGCACTCAATTGAGAACTGTGCCACTTTTAAGAAGTTAATCGAAAGGTTCATCAAGATAGGCATCGTGCAGTTTGATGATCCATCAGGACCTAATGTGGTAGGAAATCTATTACCCAGTCATCTAGACCCAGAGGGTAAATGTGATAATTGAGAGTAGAGGAAGAGGTAGAAACCCCCACTAAAATGGGTTTTGAAATAAATGATAGATATGAGAATTCAGGAAAGATACCCAAAGGGATGGAGAGTTACTGTGAGTTCCACATTGAAAGTGGTCACAAAATCCAGGAGTGTGCTGAATTCAAAGTTTTGTTGCAGAGTCTAACGAATAATAAAGAGTTGGAATTCTTTGAAGAATTCAAAGGCCCAGAAGGAATACTGGGGATCTGAATATGGAAAAGAGAATTTATCAAGCATACTTGGAAGTGTTTTGAATAATGGGACTATAGGAGAGACCTCTATATTTTTAGAGCTAACTCAGAATAATGTTCAAAACATACTTATTGTTCTAAGTTTAGGAGTGATGAGAATCCTTTTGTGAAATAGGCTTATGTTTAAAATCTTTATTTCAATAAAATGCATCTTTGCTATCATTTTGAACAAATACTCTTCCATTCTTTCTATTTCATTCATAATCATACTATACAAATAGTTATTCTTAGATTCTTTTTCCTTATGGACTCTCTTTCAAATATTCTTTTATTCTTCATTCATGATCATACCATAAATAACTATTCTTAGATTCATTTATTCTTTAGAGTATTCCTTCTTACCTACAACAGGTCTCCAGATATCAACAACATAAGCGACACTGCTACTAACCCAGAGTCTCCTTTTGAGCAAGATATGTGTCTAGAGGGATCTCAGGACTTTAAAGATGGTAGAGATAGTAGTCTATCTCTTAGTTTGTTAAGGATGGTAAAACAAGATGAAAAACAGATCCTACCTTACAAAGGGTCAATGGACATCGCGAGCCTAGAGAAAGAGCAAGAGGTGAAGATCGGAGCCTATATCACCACAGAGACAAAGCGGGACGTCATTGAGTTATTCCAAGAATTTAAAGATGTTTTTCCACGATCGTATTAAGATATTCCTGGGCTACTAAGATGTGTGGATGCTGTTAAGGCTAAGAAAATCTTAGAAGAGGTCCATAAAGGTGTCTGAAGAATAAATGCTAATGTTTTTACAATGGTCAGACAAATCATGAGGTTCGGGCACTCCTGGTCCACTATGAAAGGGGATCGCATCAGTTATGCCATAAATGCCAAATTTATGGAGACAAAATTTATTTACTACCTTCACCTCTTCATGTTATTACTTCTCTATGGCCTTTATCTATATGGGGCATGGGTGTCATTGGGCCGATCTCACCAAAAGTTTTTAGCAAACGTCAATTCATTTTTATGGTCATCAATTACTTAGCTAAGTGGGTGGAAGTAGTTTCAGGTGCTAATGTCATAAAGTCGATAGTCATCAAATTAAAAAAAAAAGAGGATCATGGGAAAATGACTAAGACTTATAAAGATTGGCATGAAAAGTTATCATTTACCATCTATGACTATTGTACGTCTGTCTGAACCTCCACCGGGGCAACGCCTTTCTCATTAATCTATGGAATAGAAGCAGTTTTGTCCATTGAAGTCGAGATGTCTTCCCTCCGAGTTTTTTCAGAGTTGTAGTTAGGTAAAGTCAAATAGATCCAATGCCGATATGATCAGCCGAAATTGAGCTAAGAAAAAGGTTGAAAGCTATCCGTCATGGTCAAATATACGAAAAACAAATGATGCAAGCTTACAACAAGAAGGCTCGCCCTAGAAAATTCCATGAGAGAGACTGGGTATTGAAGAAGATCATTCCTATACAAAAGGACTTCATAGGAAAGTGGATGCCAAACTGAGAGGGACCTTATATGATAAAGAAGGTCTTCTCTAAAGGAGCGTCAATGTTGACCAAGATAGATGGCAAGAACCTGCCTAATCCTATGAATTTCGATTCAATCAAGAAATAATTTACTCTTTTTAAAAAAAAGAAAAAGAAAAGAAGAAAAAAAAACAAAAAAGAAAAGAAAAAAAAAAGAGGCCAAGGCGAAAACCCGCAAAAGGCATCTTGAGACCAAAGGAGTTTTGATTTGAAAACCAGAAAAGGGCAGCTCAAATTTTGGCCAAAAAATGGGCATTCAGTCAATAGGCATTTCACCCTAAAAAAATTAGAGAGGCCAATACGAAAACCCGCAAAGGGTACCTTGAGACCAAAGGGGTTTTGAATTGAAAACCTAAAAAAGGGCAACTCAAATTTTGATTGAAAATGGGGCATGTGGTAGTCTTGTCCTCTCAGAATTAACAAGGAGGAGAAACTTTACATCTTGGGGCATCAACAAAGCACTCTAGGTCTCCTAGACACATCTCAAGCTCAAAATGGTCCTCAAGAAGTTTGTGCAGAGAAGCTCATGCTGCGATATTTGGGGCACTTGTTTTCATCTTACTCATTTTGAATTTTAGCAAAGTTTGCTATCTTTGATTAATTTATTCGTTTCGAGCTATGCTCTCAATCAATTTCTTTCTTTGTATTAACTTATTCGTCTCGAGTTATGCTCTCAATCAATTTCCTTCTTGTCCATTATTATGATCTTTTTCAAGCATTTTGTTGAAATAACGATTAATGGACTAATAATATTTTCACAAAAGGAGTTATGCATATTACTCTGGAAGCTTCTAAATAGTACAAGAACCTAAAACAAAACTATTATTTAGAACTCACCAAGCCTAAGGGTTAGAAATATTTGAGAATGAGGAGTCTAAAGTGTGACTATTTCTTCGAATTTTCTGTCAAAGATATCATTTGAACAAGAAGACAGGACATTGCGTCAGTGATACAACCTTGATGAACAATGAGCAATGACAACCCAAACATTAAGAAGGGATCATTCTCATGACATTCTAGATTCATGCAAATATCATTCATACACATCTAGTTAGGAGCATTTGATTCATTCTAATCATGACATCCTAATCATTTGGCATAAACATAGGCCCATGAAATCGATTCTACAGGTCATGTTCCCCGGAGAACGGTGTAATAAGATCAGTGAATCCACAAATCCCATACCCCTGCAGTTACAGTGGGACGAATTAATGTTATAATGACGAATCTTATCTCCCTAAAGTTACAGTAGAGCAGATTGAAGCCACTAAACCTTATCTCCTTGAAATAGCAATAGAGTAGGTTGAAGTTAAAGTCTTATCTCCCTGAAGTTGTAGTGGAGCAAACTAGAAATCACGAATCACATTTCCCTAAAGTTGCAGTGGAATAGATTGAAGCTATAAATAAACAGATCTTATCTCTCTGAAGTTGCAGTAGAGTAGATCATAGCAAACCTTATCTCCCTGAAATAACAGTGGAGTAGGTTGAAGTTAAAGTCTAATCTCCCTGAAGTTACAATGGAGCAGATTGAAGATAGCAAATCTGATTTCCCTAAAGTTGCAGTGAAACAGATTAAAGCTATAAATAAATAGATCTTATCTCTCTGAAGTTGCAATAGAGCAGATCATAGAAAACCTTATCTCCCTGAAATAACAGTGGAGCAAGTTTAAGTTAAAGTCTTATCTCCCTGAAGTTGTAGTGGAGTAGACTGAAGATAGCGAATCTCATTTCCCTGAAGTTGCAGTGGAACAGATTGAAGCTATAAATAAACAGATCTTATCTCTCTAAAGTTGCAGTAGAGCAGATCATAGCAAACCTTATCTCCCTGAAGTTGCAGTGGAGCAGGTTGAAGTCACAAATCCTATACCTCTGAAGTCGCAGTAGGTCGGATCAAATCTACCATGGCAAATCTTATCTCCTTGAAGGTGCAGTGAAGCAGATTGAAGCCATGAATCTTAAATTGCAGTAGAGCAGATTGGAATCACTAATCTTATCTCTTTGAAGTGGCAGTGGAGCAGATTGAAGATAGCAAATCTCATGGCCCAAATTAGATAAACAAAACCAAATAAATAATTAGACAAGTTCAAGTCCAATTATTACAAGCCCAGAATAATAAAAAAGCCTAATGGCCCACATGGCCCAACATCTCAAGCTAGCAGGAAACCCTAGCCTCCTCATGTGCACCGTAGCCTTCATATGCGCCCTCGGTGCGTACATCGCCCGAGGGTCAGTTCCCCTGGCCACCTTGCACCAGAATGGTAAAATCCACCGTTGACCTCGCCAAACCTACAAAAGAAACACAGAAACAGCAAAAGAATGGAAGAGAAATAGCAACAAAAAAGACGAACACGCAAACTAAAAGAAAATATTGTGTTTATTCGGCTATAAAAGCCACGAACTGGAATGTAATTTTTTACGGAATATTAATGAAAAACGAGACCAAGAATTTCAGAAGGTGATTTTCTTTCTTATTTTTTAGAGCATAAAACAAACAAATAAATAAAGCTTACCATCGATTCGCCTACTTTCGTCACCGAATAGGAGTTTCACCGACGTTGAAGGATTCAAAACCTTTAGGAGTCGGGCTAGGCTTCAACGACGGTGAAAATGCATGCGGACTAGAGCTAAAAATTACCCTTTTTTACATTTTTTCTCTTTCTCCTTCGCTAATAGAAAGCCTTGCCTTCATATATTTTTGAAAAAAGAGGTTGAGAGGGCTAGTTTGCATCCCCGACCACCGACCACAGTGGACCACCAGCGGTCTTGTGGCCGAAAAGGGAAGGGGTGCGAGAGAGGGGAAACTGAAAGAGTTCTCAGTATTTTGAACAATGAAAGCTGATATTTCTTTTTTTTTCTATTTTTTGCTATTTATATAGGGTGCAATACGACGCCGTTTTGGGTTTAAGCACCCACGGCCAAAACGACGTTGTTTAGGCCATGACCCGAAATTCGACCCAAATATCCCTTAAGATCCGCGTGTTTTCGCAATGAGGGGAATTTTACTATTTCGGTCCCTCTGCTTTCTAAAGGTTGTTCAATCTGATCCCATTTTCATTTTTTTCTTTTAAATTTGGCCATGCGACATCATTGTATTTTTTATTTGGTCCTTCGATTTGCCAAAGAATACATCACATTTAGTGGGGTTTGGGGTATTTGCCCAATTAATCCCTAACTTTTTTTGCACAGTTCATTTTAGTCCTTGAGCCAGTTTTAATTATTTTATTATTTATATTTTGACCCTTTCTATTATTTATTTATTCCAATTTATCCTTTTGATTTTATTTAAGTTATAAGTGAGTCTTTTTTATTTTAATTCATTTATTTACTTGTTTAATTATTCAGTATTCTTTTTATTTATCTGTTATTTCATCTACCTTTTTGTTTATATATTGTTCATTCATACATTTACTTATTTTTATCCTTGTATTCACTTATTATTCTTTCATTTTTTATTAGTAGTCCATTTATCTATGTCTTCATTATCATTGGTATTTTATTATCTATTATTATCATTATTATTATTTGTTCATCTATTTATTTATTACCCATTTTGTACTTATATATATTATTTTGATTTCTATTATTATTATTATTATTATTATTATTATTATTATTATTACAAATTGTACTCCTAATTTCATTTATATCTTAATTTGGTCCTTTTATTTTTGATATTCTTTAATCATTTTCCTTAATATTTATTTATTGTATCTATTTATTTATCCCTTCACCCACATATTTTATTGTTATTATTATATTTTATCTCGTCTTTGCTATTTTTTTTTTACATTTAAAAAATTCAAACTTGACATGATGTATATCTATTTTACCTACTTATTTATTATTCCATTCATTTTTAAACATTTTTATGTTATGATCACTTGTTTTTATATCATGCATTTCCGTTTTATTACTTTACTTATTCTTCAAGACTAGTCTGCTAATGTTGTATTCATCTTTGTAATTACATCATTGTATTTATTATTATGCATATTTATACTTGATTCATGATTGTCATCTTATATTTGTCATCAAGCATGTTGTGTCATTATCATCATAAATCCACGTTGCATCATCATTTATTAAATACAAGTTTATATTTTAGCCATACTCAAACGAACTAAGTGTATATCATTTTTAATGTTTCATTAATTTTTACTCAAATTCATAAAAGAAGAATTTTTTAGGCAATGTTCTGCATTAAGAATTTTTTAGGCAATGTTCGGCATTTGTGTAACACCCCATACTCATACCCTACACCGGGGCCGAATACGAGGCGTTATCTAACTTGAACTCATACTTACAACCAATTCCAAGTCTTCATGACTTGGAAAATTTAAAAATTTCTTAAACTTATCAATATATTCTTAATATGGGCTACGAGGCCCAAAACACACATCGAAAATCATTCGGAACCAATTCGGGCCCTTTTTCCAACTATAGAAAAATGTCACTTGTCACAGGGGCACACGCCCATCTGGGAGGGGCAACATGCCCATGCGGAAGGGGCAACACGCCCGTGCGAGCATTCCAACATGGCCGTGCTGATGACCCGTGTGTCTCACATGGCGTAAGCAAGACAGGAACACACCCATGTTCTCCACCTGTGTGGAATTAATTCTAAATGCACACCTACAGGGGTTTTCACACGGACTAGCACACGCCCATGTCTCGGGCCCGTGTCCTTCACACGACCGTGACAAGCCCATGTCCTAGCCCGTGTGCAAAAACTTGGACATTCTATTTCTGACGTCAGCAATACTTAAGGGCCACACGGCCAAGTCACACGCTCGTGTACCAGGCTGTGCCCTTCACACGGCTGAAACACACAACTGTGTCTCTGCCCATGTGTTTACTACCATGCATACTAACTTGAATTCTTTTACTTGTAGGGGACACACAGCTGGACCACACGCCCATGTGCCTACCCATGTGGACAACATAAGGCTATTTACCAAGCCCCATTGCCACCCTTTCATATGTAGTTCTATACAAATACCAACCAATACCAAAACAAGCATAATTCCTATAACCAAATCAGCCACAATAGACATTCAATAAACCATGATAATGCATCTTTTATAAATTTAAAATGAATGTTAGCCATCATTCAAGGCTTAATACAAATTGAAGGGTTCCCAACCCAAGCCAACACATATGGCCAAACCTCAATGACACAAAATAATAAAGTCTAAGTCCTATACATGCCATATTCAAAAATATAAATCCAACTATACTGAATGGTTGATAGTGTGATTGATATCTCTAACTTCCGGTGATCCTTGAGCTAGTTAGGCGGCACTGTAAGAAAATGAAAAGGGAAGGGAGTAAGCATAACAGCTTAGTAAGTTGCATATAAGTAAGTATACAACAACAATTTATCAATAATCAACATGCTCATAACACCGAGGTAGGCATAAACATAACTTACTCATTACCATCCATACAAGTCACATATTATATATTGAGCTCATATCTTATACGTACCAATTAGGTACCTGTACCACTCACAACACGGTTATACTTTCCTCATTAGCTTAAGAACATAACTTTCACCGTTGAACCATTCGGAATACTACCGGATATTACATAAACCTCAAGCATAGGGTAAGGTGTCGATGCCATGTCCTAGACACGGTCTTACACTGCTCATATCTCAAGCCGATGCCATATCCTAGACATGGTCTTACACTGACTATCATTTCGTAGCCGATGCATGTCCCAGACATGTCTTACACTGGCTTACGTCTCGAGGCCGATGCATGTCCCAGACATGTCTTACACTAGCCCTCGTCTCAATGCCGATGCGATGTCCTAGACATGGTCTTACACTGGCTCTCATAATGTGGCCGATGCATGTCCCAAACATGTCTTACACTAGCTCACACATGAATGACCCAAATGTCATGGCATGAATATCCGATTTAATTCCTAATGTTCCAACGGAAATTCTATTATCTCATTTATCATTATACATTCTAAATTTCAAAATCAAGCAACTTATGTTGTAATAATCCAAGCACATATAATTAACAATGTAGTTTTATTATTTACATACAACTTACCTCGGATTACAAAATATGGCGACTAGCCGATTTAGTCGGTTTGCTTGGCTTTCCCTCGGTCTAGGTTCGGACTCGGTATTTCTTGATCTATAATAAAAAATGCAGTTATTAAGTCACTTTATCAACCTAATCACTCAACAATTCACAATTAGGCTAAATGACCATTTTGCCCCTAGACTTTTGCAAAATGACCATTTTACCCCTCGGCCCGAAAATTATTTTTTGTCAAAATTTTTTATTTCTCAAGACTAGCCAAACCTCTTTGACTCTTATAGAAACTCCAAATTCCCACTATTTCACACATTTATTATCTATTTTATAACTTATGCACATTAGTCCTATTAGGTGTTTTCATGCTAACACCTTTCACAAAAGTTGTTTATAAGACACCCAAGACTCATTTTCTTCCATAAAATTTCAGAAAACACCCTAAATACTCTCATAGTCAAACCCTAAACTCTTAATCATTTTGCAACATAGACCCCTCATTTGAAAGCTCATGCTTCAAGGGTATCAAAAATACAAAAATCTTCAAGAAAACTCATTAAAATCACTTACTTGTGAGAGGAATAAGTTGCTGAAAATTTTAAAGTTTAAAACCCTTAATAATGGCTAAAAAAATTGATGGAATGAAGAGAGAATGAAAGAAAAAGATGATAGCTAGGCTTAGGTATTATTATAATACACCTTATGTCATCAAATTTCCCCTAATGTTGACTTTTCAACATTTCCATTTACCATGGCCGGCCATCACCTATTTAATGTCCCAATTTATGATACATGACAATTTTTCACCCTTAGTTATAAATTTAAGGCTTTCGTACTTTATGCAATTTAGTCCTTTTTCGCAATTGGGCTCACAAACGTTAAAATTAGCTCACAAAATTTTTATGCACTATTATAAACATGATATGAATCTATTTTAATAATAAAATAATTTATCTAACTTCAAATTTGTGGTCTCGAGACCACTATTCTGACTAGCCCCTAAAATCGGGCTGTTACATTTCTCCCCCTTAGGGATTTTCGTCCTCAAAAATCTTACCGGTGAAAAAGTTCGGGTACTAATCTCTCATAATCTCCTCGATTTCCCATGTGGCTTCCTCGACTCTATGTCTATGCCACAAAACTTTCATAAGTGCTATACTCTTATTTCTCAACTGTTTGACTTCCCGAGCTAAAATCTTGACCAGCTCTTCACCATAAGTCATGTCTGGATGAATCTCAACCTCTTGCGGCGTAATCACATGCGAAGGGTCTGATCTATATCGACGTAGCATGGACACATGAAACACATCGTGAATCTTTTCTAATTCTGGTGGCAAATCCAATCAGTAGGCAACTTGTGACAGCCCTAAAGTGACCCTAGTCGAAAAGCGGTTTCGGGACCGCTAAACCGAGTCACCAAATTATTTGAATATGATACTTATTGTCTAAAATATGTGAATATGAATGTGTGAAAGTTTTAAGCTTCGATTTAGTTAATTGCATGTGAATTTAGTTAATAGGACTTATGTGTGACACTTGTGAAATGTGATAGGTTAATCTATAAGGATCTATTAGTGCATGCAATTAAAAAGGGTGGACTTGCATGTCAATTTCCCCACTTAATTGGTAGTGGCCGGCCATGACAATGAGGGTGGACAAAATGTGATGGGTAAAACATGTCATAAACATGTTATGTTAGTGTTTTATGGGAGGAATGATAAAATAAGGAGCATGGGTAATAAAATAATAGTGGTTAGTAGGAGGAGAAAGAGAAAAAGAAAAAAAAATAAGCTAGGCTACTCCTCCATTGCCGTGACTTGAGGAAGGAAGAAGAAGAGGATTTTCTTGCTTCATGTTCGGTTGGTTGGTGTTTAGGAGGAGGTATGTTTGATGTTGTTCCATGAGATTCATGCATGTTTTTAGTTGTTAGCTTGAGTTCTACCTAGCCCATGGTTTAAATCTTTGCTATGTGATGGAGATGATATTCGGCCATGGGTGTTGTCTTCTTGGTTGGTGTTTGATGTTGTGGTGATGAGGCATGAAGATGAGTTAAGTTTCGGCTAAGGTGGATTTGTGTTGATGTCATTTGCATGCTAAATGTGAAGCTTTGTAATGATACATGTGATGGTGGATTGATGACTCTTGGATTTTCTTTTTAGCATTTTTGAGTTAGACATTAAGTTCTTTGTTTAACCCATGACCAAAATTGAAATGGTATGGTGTCTTGATGCATTCGGCCATGGTTGGAAGTAGAAGAGAAATATGGTTGTTGATTCATGTTATTTGGATGAAAAATGGTAGTAAGGTGAAGTGCAAATGTTAGTATTTGATTACTAGTGTATATATGTGTATTAGCCGAGTTTTGAACTTGAAACAAAATGGTATGTAGTCAATACAAGTAACCATATTTGTAGGAAGTATTAAGCATATAATTGGCCTCAACATAGACATGCATATTCGGCCACATGAGATAGATTGGGGTTGCATGTATTCGGTTATAGGTGAGCATAATGATGAATCTATCTTGACTTAGATAATCGGCTCAAGGAGAATTTGTTAAAGTGCTTAGTTAATTGATATTAGGTTAATGATGTGTGTATTCGGTCATAAAGGTGCACATGAGGAAATGTTAGATTAATTGTATTAAATTGTTCAATGTGATTAAAAATGCGTATGACCATTTTGTATTTGAGCTAAAGGTGGCCATATGACCTATCAAACTCCTTGCCATATTCGGCCATAAGCTAGCATAATGAGACTTTAATAAGTTAAATTTGTCTGAATTAGCTCAAGAGCTTAGAGGACCAAAGTTGGATAAGGGAAAGGAAAAAGTGATCGAATAGCCGCCGAAATCGTTCGACAACATCCGAGGTAAGTTTTTGAGTAATGGATCTTAGATTATGATTCGATTAGATCATGTTTTAAGTAAATCAAAATCATGCTCTTTGTATGTAACTATTGAGCCAAAAATGATAATGCTTGATAAGTGACTTGTGTTTGAATTCTAGTTATGAAAATGAAATATAGATGTGTCATGAATTATTGATATGTGCATGGATATTCGGATGATAACTGGGCTAAGTCCCGAAGGCATTTGTGCTAGTGACTAATTCCGGGCTAAGCCCGAAGGCATTTGTGCGAGTTACTATATCCGGGCTGAGTCCTGAAGGCATTTGTGCGAGTTACTATAACCGGTCTAAGTCCCGAAGGCATTTGTGCGAGTTACTATATCCGGGCTGAGTCCCGAAGGCATTTGTGCGAGTTACTATAACCGGGCTAAGTCCCAACGATGAGGTACATTTCGTATATGCATTGGAGTAGTTGATTCCTTTTAAATATTATTCGCTCAGACAATTAATGAGCTTCCGGCCTTTGGTTAAGTTGATCCCTTATGTGTGAATATAAGGGTTGGAAATGTGAAGTAGGACTGATTTTTGAGAATATGTGTATATGAAATTATCCGTTTAGTTATATGAATGCTATACTTCAGTTGTGCCTAATTTCATTGCTCAAAACTTATTAAGCATTAAATGCTTACTCCGTTCTTTGAATCTCTGTTTTATAGATTTTGGTTCGTCAGCTATCGGACTCGGGATTGTCGAAGTCGAAGTCGTCCACACTATCAAAGTCCTTTTGGTACACTTTTGGTTGAACTCTGAAAATGGCATGTATAGGACTACCCTTTTTGTTGTTGGTCATGTACCCTTTGGTTTTGTATAAATTTGGATAGCCATGCGAAAATGGCTTATATAAACTTTGAGCATAGCATTATAATCGTTTTGTATGTTGTTCATTGAGAGGTATGGAAATTTTTGGTAATGATTAGCCATTGGAATGGTTAATCATGATCATTTTGGTGCTTTGTATGACAAATTCTAGTTGATTCATGGAAAACCATGAAATAGGTAAAGTTTACCTTAAAAACAGATGCTGACAGCAGCAGTGGTGTGGATTTCAAAAATCACTAAAAATAGTAGGAATAGAATTAAATATTGAATAAATTATTTAATCTAACCTTGATGAATCTATTTTCATATGAAAGTAACGGAACGATCATATGAGCCGTATTTTATGAGATGCTTAAGTTTTCGTGAAACAGAGCCAGAGCGATTTTTGGATCCCCTGTTCTGACTTTGGAAATTCACTATAAATTAACCAGAGATAATTAGAAGTCATGCCCTATATGTACAGATTCCTTTTCGAGTATAGTTTCTTTAGAAACAAACGGCATAAGTATTGAAGCCCTGTACAAGGAGATATCTAAGTCGTAATGCATGAAGGTCAGAGCAGTCGAACCCTGAAACAGGGGAGACTTTAACTAATAAACTGTACTAATTGGCTCGACCAAAAATTCTATAAAAATATTTGTAGATGGATATATGAGTCTAGTTTCAGGTAAAATTTATGAAACTGGTTTTTGAGTTTTGGACAAGATATGATTTTTAAGGTGACAGTGACGTAGTTAGCCAACTTGTCTGGAAATTTTTAAAATGGACTGTGAAAATAAATGAATTAAGTCTGTTAGCACCTCGCGTTCGACTCCGGCAACGGTCTCGGGTACGGGGTGTTACACAACTGGCCCTACTCTCTCGACAACCACATAAAGTCCTATGAAATGAGGACTCAACTTGCCTTTTCTACCAAATCTGAGGACTTTCCTCCACGGAGATACTTTTAAAAATACCTTATCATTGACTTGAAACTCAATTTCCTTTCATTTCAAATCCGCATAGGATTTCTGTCTATCCAAGGCAGCCTTGAAGCAGTCACAAATCACTTTAACTCTCTCTTCAGTCTCTTTGACTAAATCGACCCCGTGAATCTGACTCTTTCTAAGCTCGGTCCAATATAAGGGCGTTCGACACTTTCGCCCATACAAAGCTTCATAAGACACCATCTTCAAACTTGACTGATAGCTATTGTTGTAGGCAAATTCAACCAATGGTAAGTACCTTTCTCAACTTCCCTAAAACTCGAGAACACAATACCGCAACATGTCCTCTAAGATCTAAATCACTCTTTCCGACTGACTGTTGGTTTGTGGGTGAAATGCCGTGCTAAAACTCAACTTAGTCCCCAAAGCCGCTTGTAACTTTTTCCAAAATATTGAGGTAAATCTCGGGTCCCTATCCGAAATAATCGACAAGGGCACCCCGTGTAGCCTCACAATCTCAGAAATATACAAGTCGGCCAATCTCTCAAGGGAGTAGTCAGTACACATTGGTATAAAATGTGCAGACTTTGATAGCCTATCCACAATAACCCAAACAACATCCTTTTTCTTCGGGGTTAATGGCAAACCCGTCACGAAGTCCATTGTAATCCGATCCCACTTCCACTCGGGGACTGTGATCGGCTGAAGTAGACCCGAAGGTACCTGATGTTCAGCCTTCACTTACTGACACACTAGACAATTGGAAACGAACTCTGAAATGTCTCTTTTCATTCCCGAACACCAGTACGTTTTCTTCAGGTCATTGTACAGTTTCACACTACCCGGGTGGAAGGACAAACAACCGCTATGTGCCTCATCTAAAATCTTCTGGATCAATTTGTTGTTCTTGGGTACACAAACTCTATCTTTGAACATTATACAACCATCGGAACTAATACAAAATTTGGATTCTTTTCGCACTGAGCTATTTTAGCTTGCAACTCCTTATCGCCTTTTTGAGTTTCGCAGATCTCTTGAAGAAATGTCGGTCTAGCTCTTAACTCTGCTAAAACTGAACCATCGTTTGACATGGTTAACTGAGTATTCATGGCCCTCAACACAAATAGTGATTTTCTGCTCAAAGCGTCGACGACTACATTCGCCTTTCCCGGATGGTAATCGATAATCAACTCATAATCTTTTATTAGCTCTAACCATCAACGTTTCTGCAAATTTAACTCCTTTTGAGTCATCAAGTACTTAAGACTCTTATAATCAGTGAACACCTGACACTTCTCACCATACAGATGGTGTCTCTAAATTTTCAACACGAATACGATGGCAGCCAACTCTAAATCATGCGTCGGTAATTTTTCTCATGTGGATTTAACTGTCTTGAAGCGTAAGCTATGACCTTACCTTCTTGCATAAGCACGCACCCCAAACCATTCAAGGAGGCATCGCTATATATCACAAACTCCTTACCCGACTCCGGTTGCACTAACACTGGAGCTTCGGTCAACAAAACCTTTAATTTCTTAAAACTTTGTTGGCACTTTTCTGTCTATTCGAACTTGACATCTTTCTGTAATAGCCTCGTCATTGGAGTAACGATCATAGAAAACCCTTAAACAAACCTTCTATAGTACCCAACCAAGCCCAAGAAGCTTTAAACCTCAGTCACATTCTTCGACGGTTTCCACTCAACAATAGCCGAGATCTTGCTTGGGTCAACTCTAATCCCATCACCCGACACAATGTGTCCTAAAAATCTGACCTCCTTAAGCCAATATTCACTCTTACTGAACTTGGTATACAATTTCTTATCTCTCAAGGTCTGTAAAATAGTTCTCAAATGCTCTGCGTGCTCACCCTTATCACTCGAGTAAATAAATATGTCATCGATAAAGACCACTACGAATTTATCCAAATACAGCCAAAAAATGTAGTTTATCAAATCCATAAACACCGCTAGGGCATTAGTTAAACCAAAGGGCATGACGAAGAACTCATAATACCCGTACCTTGTCTGAAAAGTCGTCTTCGGTACATCTTGCTCTTTAACTCTTAACTGATAATAACCAGATCTCAAGTCTATCTTGGAGAACACCGTGGCTCCCTTCAACTAATCGAATAAATCATGTATCCTTGGCAAAGGAGTTCTTCACCGTTACCTTATTGAGCTGTCTATAATCTATACATAACCTCATCGACCCGTCTTTCTTTTTCACAAACAATACTGGTGCGCCCCACGGTGAATAACTAGGTCTCACAAAACCTTTATCTGTTAACTCTTGTAACTATACTTTCAACTCTTTCAACTTCGTTGGGGCCATTCTATACGGAGTAATAGAAATGGGTACCGTGCGCGGTACCAACTCGATTCCAAACTCAATTTCCCTCTCTGGTGGTAGTCCGAGTAATTCTCCTGAAAATACATCTATAAACTCACAAACTATTGGTACCGATTCTATATTCAACTCAGACACTTGAGTATTCAACACAAAAGCAAGATATGCCTCATATCCTTTCCTCAAATATTTTTCAGCCGACATAGACGATATCACCACATACATTTTATTCAGTTCATTTGGTCCAACCTGAAGGACATTCTCGTCTTCACATTTCAACTCAATAACTTTTCTGCCACAGTCCACTGCAACACTATGAGCAGTCGACCAATCCATCCTAAGGATTACATCAAATTCATTGAACGACAATAACATCAAGTTAACCGGAAAACAATAACCCCTAATAGACAGAGGACAATCTCTACACACTTGATCAACTAGCACATGCCTACTTAAAGGATTGGACACTTTTATTACAAACTCAGTGGACTCTGCTAGCATGCTCATACGAGGTATCAATTCCATACAAATATAGGAGTGGATTGACCCCGGGTCAATTAAAGCAAAAACAGATTTTTCATCGATAGAAAAGGTACCTATAATCACGTTGGGAGACTCTGCCTCTTAACGGGAATGAATAGCGTAAGTCCTTACAGGCGCTCTGCCCTCGGACCTCACTGCAGCATCTCTTGGTGCACCTCTACTAGTGGCCAGCTTCAAGGGTTCTTTTGTAGTCTACCCCTCAATGGGGCACTACTTGCCTTTGCTTCTTGCTTTTTCTCTCCATCTTCTATTTTGAGGTAGTCTCGAATGAAGTGGTCCAGTGACCTACATTTAAAACACCCTCTTTCTTTACCTCGGCACTCGCCAAAATGGCATCTGCCACATTGCGAACACTCTGGCCTATTTGGCCGAACACTATTAACACTCGCGTTAGAAACGGTTTGAGCTCTAGAAGTTGCATCTACCGATCCTTATTTCTATTTGAAAACCCCACAGAAGCATTCAATCGGGTAGTAAATTCCTTCGATCTCTTAGATGAGGACTGATGTGATTTTCCCACCTGTCTCTTCTTGGAATCTCGCAACTCAATAGCTGCTTTCTTCCTCTCTTTTATCAGCTCATCTGCCTTGCATGCTCTATCAACGAGCACTACAAATTCTCTCAGTTCTAGGATGCCAAAAAATACTCGTATATCTTTATTAAGACCATCCTCGAACTACACGCACTCCCGCACATATTTACTAAGCCTCACAAATTCACGTTAATATTCCATCAGCGTCATTCGGCCTTATTTTAGCTCTCGGAATTACTTCATCTTTTGATCTATGAATCTTTGGCTAATATACTTTTTCCAGAATTCCTCCTAGAAGAATTCCCAAGTGATTTTCTCTCGGTACAATGGACACGAGAGTATTCCACCACTGATATGTCGAATCTTGTAGGAGTGACACTGCACACTTCACACACTCTTTAGGTGTGCACGATAGTTCATCGAATACCCTAATGGTATTTTCCAACCAAAACTCTACTCTTTCTGGGTCATTATTTATACTAACCCTAAATTCCTCAACCCTTATTTTTGAATCTTATCCACCAGAGGTTTCTCCCTTCTAAACATGTCTATGCCTTGCAGAGCTACCGAGGCATACTGAAAGATCGGATGAGGTGGGGGAGGTGGAGTGCTCGAGTTTGCACGGACGAACTCCGTGTACCAAGCATCCATCATTTGGAGATAGGCTTCTCTAGCCCCTCTGCCTTGGCCTATAGTCACGGGCTCACTCTCAACTGGCACGGTCCCTTTGACGGGAGCCATCGCATTACTCTCCACGTCATCCACCGTAGCTCTATCAGGATCCATTTACTATATGCAAATACAATTTATAATCGTTAAAAGTCGTCACACTATCAATATATAATTATGGCATGTATAGTTAGACTCGTACTCTTGCTAGGTTAGTCCTAGAACCGAATAAACCATAGCTTAAATACCACTAAATGTAACACACCATACTCGTATCCTACGTTGGGGCAGAATACGAGGCGTTACCTAACTTCAACTCATACTTACAACTAATTCCGAGTATTCATGACTTGGAAAGTTTAAAACTTTCTTAAACTTATCAATATATTCTTAATATGGGCTTACGAGGCCCTAAACATACATCAAAAATCATTCAGGACCAATCCGGGTCCTTTTTCCAGCTATAGAGAAATGTCACTTGACATAGGGGTACACGCCCGTGTGGGAGGGGCAACACGTCCGTGTGAGCATTCCAACATGGCCATGCTGATGGCCCGTGTGTCTCACATGACCTAAGCCAGATAAGGTCACGCCCATGTTCTCCATCCGTGTGGAATTAATTCTAAATGCACACCTAAAGGGGTTTTCACACGGCCTGGCACATGCTCGTGTCTCTGGCCTGCGTCCTTCACACGGCCATGACACACCCGTGTTCTAGCCCGTATGCAAAAACCTGGACATTCTGTTTCTAATGTCAACAATTCTTAAGGGCCACATGGCCAAGTTACACGCCTGTGTGCTAGGCGGTGCCCTTCACACAGCTGAGACACACGATCGTGTCTCTGCCCGTGTGTTTACTACTATGCATACTGACTTGAAATCTTTTACGTCTAGGGGACACACGGTCGGACCACACCCATGTGCCTACCTATATGGACAATATAAGGCTATTTACCAAGCCCATTATCACCCTTACATATGTAGTTCTATACAAATACCAACCAATACCAAAACAAGCGTAATTCCAATAACCAAATCAGCCACAATAGACATTCATTCAACCATGATAATGCATCTTTTATAAATTCAAAATGAATGTTAGCCATCATTCAAGGCTTAATACAAATTGAAGGGTTCCCAACCCAAGCCAATACATATGGTCAAACCTCAATGACACAAAATAATAAAGTCTAAGTCCTATACATACCATATTCAAAAATATAAATCCAACTATACCGAATGCTTCGGTTGATAGTGTGATCGATATCTCTGACTTTCGGTGATCCTTGAGCTAGTTAGGTGGTACTGTACGAAAATGAAAAGAAAAGGGAGTAAGCATAACAGCTTAGTAAACTGCATATAAGTAAGTATACAACAACAATTTATCAATAATTAACATGCTCATAACACCGAGGTAGGCATAAGCATAACTTACTCATTACCATCCATACAAGTCACATATTATACATTGAGTTCATATCTCATACATACCAATTTGGTACCTGTACCACTCACAACACTGTTATACTTTCCTCATTAGCTTAAAAACATAACTTTCACCGTTGAACCATTTGGAATACTACCGGATATTACATAAGCCTCAAGCATAGGGGAAGGTACCGATGCCATGTCCTAGACACAGTCTTAAACTAACTCATATCTCAAGTCGATGCCATGTCCCAGACATGGCCTTACACTGATTATCATCTCGTAGTCGATGCATGTCCAAGACATGTCTTACACTGGCTTACATATCGAGGCTGATGCATGTCCCAGACATGTCTTACACTAGCCCTCGTCTCAATGTCGATGCGATGTCCTAGACATGGTCTTACACTGGCTCTCATAATGTGGCTAATGCACGTCCCAGACATATCTTACACTAGCTCACACACGAATGACCCAAATGTCATGGCATGAATATCCGATTTACTTCCTAAAGTTCCAACGGAGATTCTACTATCTCATTTATCATTATACATTCTAAACTTCACAATCAAACAACTTATGTTGTAATAATTCAAGCACATATAATTGACAATGTAGTTGTATTATTTACATACAACTTACCTCGGATTACAAAATGTGGCGACTAGCCGATTTAGTCGATTTGCTTGGCTTTCCCCTGGTCTAGGTTCGTACTCGATATTTCTTGATCTATAATAACAAAATGCACTTATTAAGTCACTTTATCAATCTAAGCACTCAAAAATTCAAAATTAGGCTAAATGATCATTTTGTCCCTAAACTTTTGCAAAATGACTATTTTACCCCTCGGCCCGAAAATTAATTTTTATCAAATTTCTTTATTTCTCAAGACTAGCCGAACCTCTTTAACTCTTATAGAAACTCTAAATTCCCACTATTTCATATATTTATTATCTATTTTACAACTTATGCACATTAGTCCTATTAGGTGTTTTCATGCTAATACCTTTCACAAAAGTTGTTTATAAGACACCCAAGACTCATTTTCTTCCATAAAATTTCAGAAAACACCCTAAATAATCTCATAGTCAAACCCTAAACTCTTAATCTTTTTGCAACATAGACCCCTCATTTGAAAGCTCATGCTTCAAGGGTCTCAAAAATACAAAAATACAAAAATCTTTAAGAAAACTCATTAAAATCACTTACTTGTGAGAGGAATAAGTTGCTGCAAAATTTTAAGTTCAAAACCCTTAACAATGGCTAAAAAATCGATGGAATGAAGAGAGAATGAAAGAAAAAAATGATAGCTAGCCTTAGGTATTATTATAATATACCTTATGTCATTAAATTTCACCTAATGTTAACTTTTCAACATTTCCATCTACCATGGCCAGCCATCACCTATTTAATGGCCCAATTTATGATACATGACAATTTGACACCCTTAGTTATCAATTTAAGGCTTTTGCACTTTATGCGATTTAGTTTTTTTTCGCAATTGGGCTCACAAACTTTAAGATTAGCTCACCAAATTTTTCATGCACTATTATAAATATGTTATGACTCTATTTTAACAATAAAATAACTTCTCTAACTTCAGATTTGTGGTCCTGGGACCACTACTCCGATTAGCCCCCAAAATCGAGCTGTTACAATTTAGAAATTCGAGAAAGTGTGCCCTAATGTGCTGTGTTTCGATTTTTCTTTGTTTAACCTAAATAGTGGAATATATTTTTAAATCAAATACATGAGTTTTAAATATAAAAGCTTATTCTCGAAGGTAAAATGTCATGCCCTAACTTACTGGATGTGTCATTACTTCGAGATAAGAAGGTCTTTAACATTTATTTCGATTTATCTAATCATTTTTTGTAAAATTAATATTAACACAAAGAGGAATCGTATTTTAAAACTCTTTTCAAGTTTTCTAATCTCGACACTAAGATACCAATTAATCAACTAGGTACCAATTTTGGGCGTTACGAGGGTGCTAACCCTTCCTCGTACGTAACCGACTCCCAAATCTATTTTTTAAACTTCGTAAACCAAAAATTATTGTTTTAATAAACCAAACGTTTTCTTAAAATGATCATGAGGCGATCTGATCACACCTCATTAAAAGGATCGGTGGCGACTCCCATTTTTTCGTTTTCAAAGCCAAGTCGACCGTTTTCAAAAAAATGGTTTCAACAAACTCTTCAAATTTTGATAATGAAAATGATGATGTGTTAAGAAATATGGGTGTAAATAATGTAAATGTTTCTCTCCATATTGTGATGTTTATATTTATATTTATTATAGTGACTCACTCAAGTGATTTTTGTTTTGATTGATAGATAGTTTGTAACTTCATTTTATTTCTTTATAGCTACTCTTTATTTTGAACAAGTTTCATGTTTTATTTTCATTAATTCTTACTAAGCTTTGTGATTAACGCGTTGTCATTTCTTGCGCGTAAATTTATTTTGATCTTGAAGCCTAACCCATCTCAAAGATCTCAACTCACCCCATTGCGAGACTATGAGAGTATGAAATTTTTGTATTTGATTCCTAGTGACACATGCTAAAGGGTCCTTAGTTTGTGTTTATATATATTAGTTCCATACACTCTTGGCCTTGTATTTGGATGTGGCATTTGATTTTCATTGTTGTGGCATAGCTTGTTGGCTTGAACCATGAGTATTTATGACCTTAATTTTGATAGCATGCATGCATGCATATTTACTCCTTTACTCCTTTTGATGCGTTGGAAACATTTTGAATATTTATTAAACTTGTTTAGAACGAATTCATGAAGTGGTAGCATGTTTTTGATATCATTTCAATTGTTTTGTATTGTAACGTATGGTTGACAATGTTTTACAAATCGCTCTTACACTTATTTTGATAATATTTAAGCATGTTTTATGAATACCATGTTTTGGGAATAATTTGGAACCTTTTTGCCTAGCAAGTATACGTATTCAACCAGTTAATTGAATCGAATTAGCATTAACCAAATTAATTGAACTTTTTAAACCTTTAACTATTAATCGAACCAAAATTTTTTCAAAACAAATTAACCGAACCGAACAATTTCATTTAATTCGATCAATTAATCGAATTAACCTAATTTTTTATTTTTTATTTTTGTTAAAACAAGTATAAAACATGTCAAAAAATAAATTGGTAATGTTCATTTAACCGAATTGACCAAATTAAAATTAACTGAATTAACCAAAATTAACCAAATTGGTAATATATAATATTGGTTTTTTGAAAGTTCAGTTAATTCAATTAATTACCCTATTTTGAACCAAATTAATCGATAACTGTACTTTCAAAAAACCATTAACCGACTTTTGACTGAAATAGATCGGTTAATCAGCAGATTAACCAAATTAGTTTGATTCGGTTGGTTAATTCGGTTTTAATCAAAATTTGAACACACCTACTAGCAAGAAGGTGGCGTCACAACACTCCCTCTACAATTTCGCAACCTCGCCTTTACCATGTCGTGACCTTGCCCAAGGAACAAGTGACGTTGGGACATCAAGTGTTGCATGTCGCAACCTCGCATGGCATTTAGCCCCACAAAAAGTTTCTAAATGATTTTAATATGTTTATAAAGCCTTCAAAAATGATTTTATTTTATTTATATAATTTTATTAAATTGTTTCAAGTTTCAAGTTATTGTAAAACCCCTACCTTTTTAAACTCGAATAACCTCTATTTAAGTAAAAGAACTTTGAACACTTGTTTTACGACGTGGATACATCCTTAAATGTATTTATTGCCTGAAAATTATTTCTAATTATTTTTTAATCCTTCTAAACATTTCCCATTTGATTTAAATAATACTAATTTGTTACAAAATAAATATTTGTTAGAATTAAGTGACTTGAATCCTTATTTAAATAAAATACAGTGGTAAAATAAAATAAAAGTAAAATCCATATAGAACTACACTTCTTTTATTTTATTTTAGAATAAGATTTTTAAACCTTATTAAACTCCATCTATTTTATATTGATTAGAATAATGTGTTTCAATCTTACTACACTCTTATTAGAATATGGCTTTACAAGCCTATAAACAGAAATAGTGTATTCCTCTTGTAATTATTCAAATTCGACATAGTGAATTTTCTTCTCTTTTGCCCGTGGTTTTTTTCCCGAAAGGGTTTCCACGTAAAATCTGTGTGTTCTTTATTTTATTTTATTTTATTTTATTTTCAAAAATTAGTATCCGAGCTTCCGGGTTTTTCATCTTGGACACAGTAATGGCGTTTTTGAAGTATGAAATTCTACTGTTGGATCGCAACACCATATTTGCGTTGTGGCAAATTAAGATGCAAGCAATTCTTGTACAGATGGATCTGGAGGATGCCCTGCTAGGGATAGATAAGATGCCTTCGACATTAACATATGAAGGGAAGATGCGTAAGGATCAAAAGGCGTTAACACAATTACACCTGTATTTGTCCAACAAAATTTTGCAGGATGTGATGAAGGAGAAGGCCGCCGCTGCATTATAAAAGAAGCTAGAACAAATATGTATGTCGAAAACTCTAACAAGTAAGTTGCATATGAAGCAGCGTCTTTATGCTTATCGTTTGGAGGAAGGTACGTCTATACACGAACACTTAACAGTGTTTAAAGAAATTCTCTCAAACTTGGAGGCCATAGAGGTTCAGTATGATAAGGAAGATCTACGGTTGATTCTACTTTGTTCGTTACCTCCGTCTTATTCAACCTTTAGAGACACAATTTTATATAGCCGCGAGTCTCTCACAGTTGATGAGGTTTATGATTCTTTGACCTCGTATGATAAGATGAAACATTTTATGGTTAAATCCGACTCTCAGGGAGAGGGTCTCATTGTTCGTAAGAGATAAAATCAAAATGTTGATGATCGTGGAAGGATACAGGATATCGGAATCCTCGTGGTAAATTTAAGGATAGATCGAAGTATTCAAACAGAGGTAAAACTTGTAACTTCTGCAAAAAGAAAAGGCAGATTAAATCTGAGTGCTATAAGATATAGAACAAGATTAAAACGGAGGCTACGAATCAAAAGGGAAAACAACCAGAAAATTTCGGTGAAGCTGATGTTGTAGAAGACTACAACGATGGTGAACTTCTAGTCACTTCTGTCAATAATTCTAAAGTGAACGAGGAGTGGATACTTGATTCAGGCTGCAACTTCCACATGAGTCCCAATCAGGATTGGTTTATAACTTACAAAACAGTGTTTGAAGGTATAGTTTTGATGGGAAATAATGTTTCGGGTAAAATTGCAGGTGTTGGAACAATTAAAGTTAAGATGTTTGATGGAGTTGTCAGAACACTTAGTGGCGTACGACATATTCCAGAATTGAAGAGAAATTTAATTTTTTTGAGTACTCTTGATTCAAAAGGTTACAGATACACAGCTAAACGCGGGGTTTTAAAGTTATATGTTTTGCAAGGTTCTACTGTTACTGGTGATGCAGCTGTCGCTTCTTCTTCCTTGTCAGATGATGATATTACTAAACTTTGGCATATGTGCCTAGGGCATATGAGTGAGAATGACATGGTAGAATTGAGCAAAAGAGTTCTTGATGGGCAAGGAATGTGCAAACTAAAGTTTTGTGAGCACTGTGTTTTTGGGAAAAAAAAGAGAGTTCGATTCACCAAAGGAATCCATGTCACAAAGGGAAAGTTGAAGCATATTCATTCTGATCTATGGGGGCCATCCAGAGGGCCTTCGAGAGGTAGAGCTAAATATATGCTAACTTTTATTGATAATTTTTTCAGAAAAGTTTAGGCGTTCTTCCTGAAGCAGAAAAGTGAAGTGTTTTCTGCATTTAAGTCTTGGAAAACTATGATTGAAAAACAGACAGAAAAATAAATAAAGTACCTCTGCATAGACAATAGCTTAGAGTTCTGTTCTGATGAGTTTAATAGACTGTACAAGTTAGAAGGGATCGTGAGACACTTGACAGTTCGCCATACTCCACAACAAAATGGCGTTGTAGAATGAATGAACAGAATGATCATGGAGAAGGTTCGATGTATGTTGTCAAATACCAACTTACCAAAGTCGTTTTGAGCAAAAACAGCCTCTACTGCATGTTTTATGATCAACCGGTCTCCATCTGTTGCCATTGAGAAAAAGACTCCACAAATGGTATGGTCTGGTAATCCTGCTAATTATTCTGATTTAAAGGTCTTTGGGTGTCCTGCGTATGCTCATGTTGATAATGGAAAATTGGAACCGAGATCCATTTAATGTGGTTTTCTTTGTTATAAAGTCGGTGTAAAAGGGTATAAGTTATGGTGTCCTGAAAATAAAAAAGTTATGATTAGCAGAAATGTTGTTTTTGATGAAACTGCTATGCTACCTAACTTATCCCTTAAAGATTCTTCTAATAAAGAAAATCGAAAGTAGGTGGAGCATCAAATTAATATAGAGTCGACTCCTCAAACCGGTACAAAAATTGAGAATAGAGTTGTTTCTTCACCACAATACTCTATCGCCAAAAATAGAACTAGAAGAGAAATTAAACCTCCAAAGAAGTATGTCGAGGCTGATCTAGTTGCTTATGATTTAAATGTGGCTAAAGATATAGATGCAAATCAAGAGTCGTCTAATTATTCTAAGGTGGTTAGCCGTGAAGACTCAGAAAAGTAGATGTTTGCTATGCAAGAGGAGATGGAATCACTCTACAAAAACAGAACATGAGATCTTGTGAAACTTTCTAAAGGTAAAAAGGTTGTTTGTTGTAAATAGGTGTTTAAAAAGAAAGAAGGGACTCTAGGAGTTGAAGAACTCAGATATAAAGTAAGGCTTGTTGCAAAGGGTTACAGTCAAATTCCAGGAGTGGACTTCACAGACATGTTCTCCCCAATTGTGAAGCATAGTTCGATTCGAGTTTTGCTTTATATTGTGGCCATGGATGATTTAGAGCTTCAGCAGTTAGATGTAAAAACTACATTTTTGCATGGAAAACTTGAGGAGGATATTTACATACAACAACCAGAGGG
This sequence comes from Gossypium hirsutum, assembly GCF_007990345.1. NCBI lineage: Eukaryota > Viridiplantae > Streptophyta > Magnoliopsida > Malvales > Malvaceae > Gossypium > Gossypium hirsutum. Next base: position 70,235,893 of record NC_053433.1, read on the forward strand.
TTTTACAGTCTCAAAAAAAGAGGACTATGTTTGCTTGCTGAAAAAGTTCCTTTACGGTTTGAAACAGTCACCAAGGCAGTGGTACAAGAGGTTTGATTCCTTTAAGAAAAACAGTGATGGTTCTTTTATGTATCTACTTCTTTATGTTGATGACATGTTGATAGCAGTAAAAGATAAATGAGAGAGATAAGAAAGGTCAAAGCTCAACTAAGTGAAGAATTTGAGATGAAAGATTTGGGACCAGCAAAGAAGATACTTGGTATGAAGATTCTCAGAAATAGAAAAGCAAGTAAATTGTACCTAAGTCAGAAGGGGTACATTGAGAAAGTTCTTTACAAGTTCAACACGCAGAGTGCTAAGCCTGTTAGTACTCCTTTAGGAGCCCATTTCAGACTTTCATTGGCTTTGTCTCCACAATCAGATAATGAGATTGAGTACATGTCACATATTCCATACTCTAGTGCAGTGGGATCTCTCATTATGCTATGGTTTGTTCACGTCCAAATTTATCATATGCAGTCAGTGCAGTTAGCAGATACATGAAGAATCCTGATAAAGAATATTGGAAAGCAGTTCAATGGATTTTAAGATACTCACGAGGTACTACTAATGTTTGCTTACAGTTTGGAAGAACTAGAGATGGAGTTATTGGGTATGTTGATGCTGATTTTGCTGGAGACCTTGATAGAAAAAGATCTCTCACAGGTTATGTCTTTACAATCGGAGGTTGTGCAATCAGTTGGAAAGCCACTTTGCAAACTACAGTCGCTTTATTCACCACTGAAGCTGAGTACATGGCGATTACTGAGGCTTGTAAAAAAGCTATTTGGTTGAAGGAACTCTTTAGTGAACTCAATGAAGACCTTCAAATCAATACAGTATTTTATGACAGTCAGAGTGCAATCTTCCTTACAAAAGATCAAGTGTTTCATGAGAGAACAAAACACATTGATGTTCGGTATCATTTTGTTCGTGATATTATTACTCGTGTTGATATTTTTGTGAGCAAAATTAGTACTCATGAAACTCCTACAGATATGATGACTAAGTCATTTCCTATAACCAAGTTTGAGCATTGCTTAGACTTAGTTGGTGTTCATTGTTGAAGTTAAACCCTTAAAGGATTTTAAGGAAGAGGTGGAGAACTTGTTCGTTGAGAGTTTGTAAAGAAGAACTTGTTCATTGAGAATTTGTGTCAAGGTGAAGATTGTTAGAATTAAGTGACTCGAATCCTTATTTAAATAAAATACAGTGGTAAAATAAAATAAAAGTAAAATCCATATAGAACTACACTTCTTATATTTTATTTTAGAATAAGGTTTTTTAAACCTTATTAAACTTCATCTATTTTATATTTATTTAAAATAAGGTGTTTCAATCTTACTACACTCCTTTTAGAATATAACTTTACAAGCCTATAAATTGACATAGTCTATTCCTCTTGTAATTATTTGAATTCAACATAGTGAATTTTCTTCTCCTCTGCCCGTGATTTTTTCCCGAAAGAGTTTTCACATAAAATATGTGTGTTCTTTATTTTATTTTATTTTATTTTATTTTATTTTATTTTATTTTCACAATATTTTTATAAAAGAAAAAAATTTGGTTGAAGCTTGAAAATGTTATTATAATATCTCATATCCGCACTAATCGTTAGGAAATGTAAGGAGTGTTACAATCAATCACTTATTCAAAAGGTATATTGTTATTAGTCACCTATTTAAAGGCGGTAAAAAATTTTCCCTTTTAATTGTATGGCTTTGATGGATGTAAAAGGTTTGGTGGGAGATTATGTAACATTCATTCGTTCCTCAAGTATTATCACGGGGTTACATCCTATTATTGGGCCAGGGAGGTAAGTTAACCTTGATCAAATTAGTGCTATTGAGTGTACCTATCTATCAATTATCATATTTCAAAGCTCCACAAAATACTTGTGATAGAATGGATCTGAGGAATTTTTGGTGGGGTGATGAACCTAACTGGAGAAAGTTGCATTTTATCAACTAGAATAGCAAATGTAAGCAATGAACAAAACACTATTGGCCAAACTTGCTTGAAGGGTTAATAATGGGAATAGTTGGCTCATTCAAGAAACTGTGGTCAAAAAATATTTTACAAGGGAAAACTTCATTCAAATAGAAGGAAAATCCAGGAATTCTTGGGCATGAAAAAGCATTCGAGTTGGGAAGAAGTTATTAAAAGAGAACATCTCGTGGAAAATCGAGAGTGGATGGACTACATGTAATGGAGGAGTGGCACACAACAAGACAGGTAACAATGGGTCTCTTATGAATGTGAGCTCGCAGAATCTTACTAATCCAAACCCTTTGCTTGAGGGACCTTTTAAAGCGAGATGGATTCATACAAATAATGGTGTGTTCCCTGTGAAATCAGCCTACGTTCAAGCCCTAAATGAGCTAGTTGGAGTATCATACACACAAAACCAGGACGTTCTGTGAAAGGTATGGAATTTTATTTGGTCCAGTAAAGTCACATATAAGGTGATTCTTTTCTTGTGGAAAATTCTTAATGAGGCCCTTCCTTGTAAGGTGACCATTAATAGAAGAATTAACGCATCGGACGCTTTGTGTGTCCTATGTCAAGGAGAATGGAAGGACGAAAAGCACCTATTTGGGGAATGCTCTTTTGCTAGAGCAGTTTAGTTTGGTCAAAATATTGTCTTCACACCTTGGACTTTAATTTGCAATCGATCAAGGAATGGTTAATCCAAACCATAGAACTAGCTAGGTTGGGAAAGATGTCATGAAGGAAAAATTTGTCGATGTGACAATTTTTCTTTGAAAGATATGGACTCACAGGAATAAAATCATGTATGAGGACATCAAACCAAACCCGATTGCAATTATTAACATGGCAGAGGAGTACATCCAACAAATCAGATAAGCATTAAATGAAAGTAAATCTGCACAGATTGAGAGCATAGAGGCAAGTGTAGAACTCCAGCAAATCAACAGACTGTATCACATTTCAATTGATTGGTATAGTAGAAATGATAACATTGCATGGGTTTTGCATATCAAAAACTCAGGTTGGAGGACTGAATCAATTTTTGAAGGCAACTTCAGCCATGAAAATAGCACTACAGGCAAACCGATGCTTTTAAGATTGGTACTAGTTGTGGTATGGCAATCTAACATCTGTGTGTGTAGTATAGGAATTAAGGATAGGTTAATCGAGAACATTATCAAAAAGGAGACTATATCAGTGCACTAGGAACAGAAATCAATCCCTGTCGACATTCACTTCCTGAGTAAGTTGATTAAGGTCGACTTAAAGTAAGAGGTTTGTGACGCTACTCTCAAATGAGTTGGAAGAAAAGCTAAGGAGAGGCTAAGGACTATATAAATAATTATTTGTGCTTTCACCTTGGTTTGTTCCAGTTTGTACTTTGATTTACTATAATAGAAAAATGGTTTGTTTTAATGGCATCTAAGCATAAGTGTAAAATATAATTTGAAGGGTAAAAATGCTATACTAATCTTTTTCTTTATTTTTCACAATTTTATAGGTTAAAATAATTTTTTTTAATTTTAAAAAGAATCACTTTTTTTAGAATAAAGTTATTTACTTTTTTTCTTTTTCTTTTTTTAAGTTAAGATTTTCAAAAAGAAATTTCACCTGGCAAACCATTTTTTAGATGTATATCATGTTAGTTTTATATATTCATAATTTTATATATAAAGTATTATAAATTTATATGTATTTTTTTGTAAATTTATAATTTATTTTGTGTAAAATTTGACTTACATGTGTGTGAGAGTAATGTTCATATTTTTTTATGTCATATCGTATTTTATATAGTTTATTATCATGATTGAATTTAGAAAATAATATATTTGTTCATGTAAAATCTAATGATAAATTTAAAGAAAAATTTTATTTATTCGTGCCGTATCATGTTTTATTTTTTTTCCATGTGTAAACTAGTAAAAGTGTATATAACTTTTCCATGTTAATAGTTGGTTCTATATAAATTTGACATGTATATATTTGTCATATTTATTTTAATTTTCCTAAATACAAATTTTTATATTTTCAATTTATTGCTTTACAATAATAGTTTTGTCACAATAATTTAATATTTTTCATTAATAATTTAATACCTTAACTCTCTCTCTCTCTCTCTCTCTATATATATATATATTAAGAATTAAATTATCATATCCATAATACATATCTATATTATTACAACTTTAAATTTATTACTCAACAAAAATTTAATTTTTATAATTTTTATAATTTTTTTATTTTAATATAAACAATATAGTATCTCTATTAATTATATATGTATACTATTATTAATTAGTTCCAAACATCTGTATTATAAATTCATAGTTCCCATACCTATATATATCTGATAGAATTTTTAATTATGTTTAAACTTATATAGACATATTCTACTTTATTTATTTATAATATAACTGAGGTCAATGAAGCGTTGACTCAATTGTTAAAGTCAAAAGCTAGTCAATTGTTAAAGTCAAAAGCTTTAGCTCTTCAGTACCTAAATTCGAAACTTACCATGAGTAATTTATATACATGGGTCTCTAAGTTCCAATATTTTTAGGTTTTAGTCCAATTAATTTATTTTGTTGGCTTTAATATATAATCCTCTAACAGTCTATGCGACAATAGTTTGATCTTTATGAATCCCCGACCAAATATTTGTGCTTGTGCTTATGCATGTTAAGACAGATGAGTGGCAAATCACATATAATCCAAGTATAAAAACCTAAAAAGCTATACAAGTTTGGTCCCTGATTGGTTGTTGCCAATTTACCAGCTTGTGGGTTGAATTGATAAGAGGAAATCATGAAAAATATATCTATCGAATCGACCATTAAGCTTCGAATTCTGCATCAAAACTTGAGCCTACAATTATTGATCACGTCTAACGTTGGAATAGACAAATCTACTTCGATTTTATGATCTAAAAACTAACCATCCTCATCCTGCATTAGCCTAACATGTAGAAATTCATATCTAGTGTGTTTGGTTAAAAAAGAGTAACATTTCCTAAAATTGATCCTCACATTTTAAACCAGTAATATCAAATATAGATGATAATCTCTACAACACTTTTTCTTCGAATAATCTCACAAAATCTGAAATTCCAGACCATTTCATCTTTTATATATATATATTGATATAACACAAAAATTGAGCAAATAAGAAACAAAATTTACTACCACTTAACAGAGAGCACATTGCAAGTTCCAATATATACACAAAAATTAACTCTTTACTTGAAACTTTTGATTTTATTCTCTTCTCATAATAAAAACTACCAAATCCTCTAAAACAAATAATTTGTAAATCATATAAATAAGCTATCATTATTAAGTTCATCGTAAAAATCAAAATGTAATAATCATAATTTTATAGAAAACTTGGGACTAAAAAAATCCAAAGAACTAAACTTGTTAAAAGGAAAAACAAAATCTCTAACAATAACAATTTAATAAATTATAATGTAACCTTCTCGATTTACTAATCAATCTTACATTTAAGTCAATCCTATCACAGTTCACAATCACTTTCAGAAAGAGTTCACACATTCAAAGCTTGGTGTTTGTTAACTACGGAGGATGATAAGCACAGTTTAAACTCCGAATCAAAGCTCATACTATTCAAAGGGGAACGGTTAATGGTTACAGCTCTCCCAATCAAAGATTTAGCAGAATCCATCGAATCAAACCACTAATTCAACAAAGATCACTATGTTGACAAGTTCAAAGATGCTTTTGGCATTAACAAGGTTTTCTTTTTACTCAACACCAAGGTTCCATTTATTCCAAAAAAAAAAAACCATTAACACATTCTTTATTTTGCCAAACAAAGTGCTTACCTAAACCCAGAAAGGCCCAGACAAAATAAAAACTTACCAAGCCAGCAAATCAGTCGATTTGAAGCTGAATCACATCCTTTCCTCCTCACCGTTCTTCACCTCAGCTTTCCCGAAAAATCCGCCAATAAATGACGAACCCCATAACACAGATGATAGGAAACGGCCAATGCAGCAATTGATACGGTAACTGGGGCAAGTTTTGCTGAATAAAAGAAGAATTGGTAGAAATTCGAATAGGTGAAGCAAACTGAACCCATTTTCAGAGAAAGAAGATAAGAGAACAAAAGTGCAGTAGTTAGGAAAACCCCGGAGATCCTGTTGGTAATTGAAAGAGTCGCAGAAAGTTGTGGCTTATAAATAGGAAGATGAGGAGATAACGGGCGAAGGTTTGATTCTTTGGCCTCGCTCCCAAGCCCTGGAATGTCACGGGATGTGGAGAGAAATCGATTCCCCTTGACTTGATCCATCATGTTCAGGCTCCTTGTTGGAGACAAAGGATCAAACACATCTGCAGGAATTTTTTTCTTGAGGGGGCAAAACGACTGAATTATAATTTTATAATTTCAGTAAGAACTAAAGTGAAAATTTACCTTTTTTGGCCCCCTGGCGCCGCCCCTGCAGATCTGCAGCATAGAAACCGGAAGGGCCAAAATCAGCATCAATTTTAGATAATCAAAAATTAAAAAGAAGGGAAAGAAGTCGAAATGAAAAACAGATGAGTGGACAAGTACCTGAGAAGAAACCGTCAGCACGACGGCGATCATCGTGGTCATCAGGCGTGGCGGCGTTGGTATTAAAGAGTCTGGAGGTGGATGGAGCGATGGCGACGCGTAAGGAGTTAGGGAGGATGTTGGATGAGACGAGCCTCTTAAGAGCTAGAGAAGAAGCCATTGCTAAATGGAAGAGTCTCAAAATTGCTTAGCCTGCAGAAAAGAAACACGGAGTGAAACGGTGGGGTTATATAATGGAAGGAGGAAGCTGCTCTGCAAGAAAACATAAATAGATATTATTGGGCTTAGGCCTATTTAGGTTCGGTTTTAGGGTTTAAGCCTATTTGGATTCGGCGTTGACATGATATACAAATTTTGGATCAATTATGTGGCAATCTAACAATTCCATAATTTATTTCAAATATTCATCATTTCCTAAAGTAACCTTTGGAAATCTATGTACCTATAACTTTAGAAACCAATCACCTTATCCTTTAACCATCCATTCATGCGAATAGAGTATGTTTTATGATTAATCGTTTATTTCTCTAGAAAGCACCTAACACTTAAATATAATTATTGTTTGTTGTTACTTTGTTGGTCATTGAATTATTCACAAGTTTTTATTAAAATTATTGGGTTATTAAAATCGATCTTAAATGGCTTTCTTTATTCGCACTATCTATACCAATCGAAAGCTTTTATTCCGTTTCTCTTCTATTGTTGAGTGCTTTTTCATGAAACAACTTTGAACATCACAAATCTACAAACCAAAATTCAAACAGTTTTTTCTTTAATCTCCTACACTGACCGCCAGATAGACTTGGATCTAAGTTATGTTCTTCTACTCATCGATAGGTACAGATCCACCCTCTCGATCGTCAAATCGTCACTTGGAGCTTTATGGCAGAACTTTTAAAAAAAACTTAATACTCTAGTGACTTAAATAAAATATTTTGAATAGTTTAGTGACTTAAATGAAAACTTTCGAATAATTTAGTGATCAAATTATAACATTTTTTGAATTAAGTAACCAAAACAAAAACTTACCTATAATTTAATGACTAATGATATAATTTACCCTATTTTTTTCTCAGCAAATTTTTTACATAAATTTAAAGAGTTTATGGAAATGTAAATATATAGGAAAATGGCAACTCATCCCTTTTCATCATATTTGATTCATTAATCTATACACCAGTTGTATGATTATTTATATATTTTGTAAAAGGATTGATTAATGTCGAGTATGCCTCGTATTTAAGCATTAATAGTGTGTGACGTCGCAACGAAGAGGAGCTCTTCGTTCCGATGACGTGACCATACTTCATCACGACGAAAAGAAAGCCACGTCGCAATGTAGCGACGTGTTTCTCAATTTTCTGAGTTTACTTTCTTTCAGTTAAAAACTATTTTAGTTCCCCGCTTGAATGTTGATTAGTGTAGATTATTTAATATTATTAACTTTTACAAGCTTTCAGGAAATTTTGTGTTTAAGTTTCGAATGTTCTTATTTTCGGGCTTTAGGGTTTAGTTTTAATCTTCATCTTTATTCTCTTCGTTTTTGCCGATTTAGTAAAATTATCTTTGCCTGTGAATTTTTATCCTCTTCGAAAAAAAATTTCACGTAAAATATTTATAATCGTTCTCTTCAATTTCTTAATTAATTTAATTACTCTTCGTTGCTTAATCGGATTTATCCAAACAATTAAACTTTATCATATTTTATCAACTAAAAACATAACAGATGTTGGATTTGGATTTTCAGGTCATTTTCCAAAATCAATTTAGTGCAATGGACTCAACCAGATTTGACGGCTTCAACATCCTCGAACAGAATCTAAAATGTCAATTTAATTCCTTTTATCTTTTATTTTAAATGGAACAATGGCAATTTCGACGCTTTTCAAAAAATTTAAAAATTAACTTACATCATTTTAATACAAATACTTTTAGCTTTGATCCTCTTTTTTAGTTTTATCTCGCCCCAGTGAACCTTGATTCAATGTCGCTTGCACACGAAACTTAGTCATACAAACAGACTCCGTTGAATATCTATGTTGATAGGACTCTTCATATTTGATTGAAGCTCCTGCCTTTGATGTCTATATTCCACACATATCCAAATATAGATTTGACAATGTCAACCCTCTGAATACTTGAAAGAACTACTTCCAAGGAAGAAAGATTAATAAAGCTTTGAACAATAGTTTCAACAATGAATTAGGTAACCTCCATAAGTGTGATTGCATACAACACTCAGCTGCTAATAAGTTTTACTATAATTGGAGGCTTCATATACGTCAACTGGTGCTTTATTTGTCAACTTTTTTATATGTTTCCTTGACATTATTATTATTATTAGTGGTGGTGATGTTATCTCAGCTTCCGTTGTAAATTTGTAATGTACTGTTACCCTATTTGCAGTTGGAGGTTGACAAAGTCTTTACAGGGAATCAATGAAACTCGTAATGATCATAGGAAGACTCTACTCCTATTATATGTGCAAGCCAAACATAGAGGGCCAATCCTTGTAGGCCACCGGTCGGCGAATAATGATAAACAACATAGAAGTGAAACCGAATAATAAAAGTAGAACCAAATAATAAAAGATCTCTCTAAGTTATGTCAATTCAAGAAATTGTAGAACCGAATAATAAAAGTGGTCGACAATAATTTTGCATACAATATTATTATTGAAATAATGAAATAAAAGGAAGATCTTGAATCAATCTATTGAGAAATATATATATATGGAATAAATTGATCAAAATAGAAAGACACAACTTAAGTAGGATTTTTTACTGAAATAAATAAAAAAATTATTTACCAAAATAAGTTGTCAGCCCGATTATTTACCAAAATGGGTTGTTTTTCTCATTCGCGCCTATTTGACAGGCACGATTCAATTTTTTATATTAAAATATTTTTTAAATAAAATATTATTTTTTATTTTCGGATCAGTATGACCCGCGTATAGATACGAATACAGGTTGCGCCTATGTCAGAGGCGCAACTAGTTGAGCCTTCCTTTGAGGCGCAAATGGTGGGGCCCGCACGCCTGCTGCTTATCTTTTCCCTTATATATACCCCGAAAATCAAATGAGCACATACACAAAATTTAGCAGAGCAACAGACACAAAATTTAGTTGAACGGAAATAAGAAGATAGGGAGAAGAAAAAAAAAGGAAAACAAGGAGGAGGATAAGGTATTTTAGTTTATTTCTTTTTAAATAGAATGCAAAGTTTTGTTAGTAATTTTATTATTTGAAAGCTATTTTGTTAGGTTATTAATTTTGTTAGCTTCTGGATGAATATTTTTGCATTAAAAATTTTATGTAATTTTTTTGCTATTCGAAACTATTTTTAAAAATTTTGAAAATTTTTTAACAGATCTAGTATTGAAGATGGACACTACAACAAAACAGTGCTAAGACGACAGTTATGGGGCAACACCTTTCTAAGTGTTGCGATAGACTGGTCAACATACATTTTCGGCAACTTTTTGTATAAGGGTTGCGATATGCATGCCTAAAGCAACGCTTAAATAAGAGTTGGCTTTGTCTAGTCCTAAGACGACATTTATGAGGCAACACTTTTCTAAGTGTTGCGATAGACTAGCCAACATACACTTTCGGCAACTCTTTGTATAAGGGTTGGGATAAGCATGCCTAAAGCAACGCTTAAATAAGAGTTGGTGTTGTGTAGTCCTAAGACGACACTTTTGGGGCAACACTTTCCTAAGTGTTGGACTATACTACGCTTTCGCCAACTATTTGTATAAGGGTTGCGATATGTATGCCTACGGCAAAGCTTGAATAAGAGTTGGCTTTTGTGTAGTCATAAATGACACTTTTGTGGCGACACTTTCCTAAGTGTTGGGATAAACTACACTTTGGCAACTCTTTGTATAAGGGTTGCGATATGTATGCCTACGGCAACGCTTGCATAAGAGTTGGAGTTTGTGTAGTCCTAGGACGACACTTTTGTGGTGACACTTTCCTAAGTGTTGCATAGACTACGCTTTCGTCAACTCTTTATATAAGGGTTAGGATATGTATGCCTAAGGCAATGCTTGAATAAGAGTTGGTTTTTTGTGTAGTCCTAAGACGACACTTTTGTGGCGACACTTTCCTAAGTGCTGCGATAAACTGCGCTTTCGGCAACTCTTTGTATAAGGGTTGCGATATGTATGCCTAAGGCAACGCTTGAGCAAGAGTTGGCTTTTGTCTAGTCCTAAGACTACAGTTTTGGGGCGACACTTTCCTAAGTGTTCAGATAGACCTGTCAACATATGCTTTGGCCAACTCTTTGTATAAAGGTGTAACATTCCAAATTACTTAATTCCGGATTTTTTTGAGTACGTAGCATGAAAAATTTGAATTTAAAATATGAATATTCTTAAAATTTTAAAATATCATCAGTTTGTGAATATATTATATATATATTCAAATTAAAAATAACTTAGCTTCGAGTGTGAATAAGGTTTTTAATAAAAATACTGCAAAAAATCAATTTAGGTTAGGGTTTAAGGTTTAGTGTTTAAAGTTTAAAGTTTAGGATTGTAGTTATGGTTTATGGTGTAAGGTTTTAGGGTTTTGTGTTTATGGGTTTGGGGTTTAAGATTTTAGGGTTTAGAGTTTAGGGTTTAGGGTTTAAGGGTTTTTTTAACATAAGTATTTCAAAAATTATATTATATATATTTAAAAATTTTAATCATAAATAAGATAAATATAAATTATTATTTTTCAAAAAATAAAATATCAAAATGAGATAAATCCCAAAAGCATGCATATGAACAATGGTTTAATATGCAATTGAATATATGAACTTTAATTTGATTCAGTTCTTGTAAATTATTAACAAAATTATTTATATAACATAATTTTATATTTAGATAATGCATACATAAATATTTCAACCACAATTAGAATTTCTTATCGAAAAAAGAATAATATTGAAAAAAGAAATCTTTTCAACAATACTAGACCATGCTATACCCATTTACCAATTTAATTCCTAAAAGAGTTGATCATGATAAATTTTAACTCTCAATATTTATTTTTTTATCAATTTGATTCTTATTTTTTGAACTAAATTTGAGATTCGACTTTTTAAAAAATGTTAAATCTCAACTTTAATAGAAATTTAACTACAAAATTAATTTTTTAATGATATTGATGTGAAAACCTACAAGGTAATAATCCACATGACATGATATTATTTGTTTTATATGTTCATTTAAAAATTATAAAAATCTTCAAAAATATTTAAAAATTAAAAATTTAATATTTTAATCCATATTTCTATCAGAAAGTTCAATATTCAAAAAATTTATAAAATAAAAATAGAAAAAATATATGTTAAAAATGAAAAAAAATTAAAACAAAAACTTTTCAGTATACGGCGCAGTTTTATTTTCACCCCCTCCCTTAAATCTCCAATTTTCCCCATTTTATTTTCCCCAATCCTCTGCATCAAAGTGTTGCATCTTCGTCGGCAGCCCTCTGCTGCATCTCTGTAACGACCCGAAAGTCAGTAGTATTGAAAAATCTAGTTTTGTGACTTCGTTTTTGTAAAACGATGTCATATATATTTTTATTAAATATTTATTGAGTTATGTTGTAAGTAAATTGAATTTTGATTAGACAATTTCGTTACTTTAGTGCTCAATTTAAGTATAGGGACTAAATCATATAAGTGGTAAAAGCTAAATTATAACTAAGAGATTTATCTAATAAATAAACCATTATAGTTTAATAAAGAGTTCAATTAAAGAAAGTAAAATATTTTTGAATAATAAATAATTAGTAAAAAAAGACTTAAATGATGGTGACATGGCATGGGATTAGTGGTCAATAGGTAAAGTTACCATGAATCTTACCCACAAAAAACCACTTATTCTCACTCCAAACTCTGTTGGCCAAAGCAAACCTATTGCATCTGCCGTCCACTGCCTGCCCCAGCCATCGGTGCATCTGCCGTCCACTGCCTGCCCCAGCCACGGGTGCATCTGCCGTCCATTGCCTGCCCCAGCCACCGGTGCATCTGCCGTCCACCGCCTGCTCCAGCTACTGGTAAAAGCCTACCTTACAGATTCCATGCATGAAATCCCTAATCCTGTAGTGGTAGAACCTGGTGAATCAGTTTCAACTTGTTGAGATTTGTCTCAATCTTCATGGGTATGTATGGTTGATTTGGTTTTGTGTTAAATGAATTAAGTCGATTTCCTTTAATCTACAATTTATATATTTTTAAGGTCAGGGAACAATTTTCAATTAGTTGAACACTTGGCTGTTTTCATTTAATCTACAGTTGATATATATATAGGGCCACTTTCCTTGTACAAGTGCAGTTTTGGAATTCTGTTTTTGTTTCAGTAATATCAGCAATATTGACACTGTTTTTCTGCTTTTCCTTGTTATACCATGGTGATGGATTTGGTTTAGTCGGCCTGCCCTTTTAGGATTTGCAACATGATAAAATTGAAGAAGATCACAGGAAAACAAGGGTAAATTTGAAGTGCATAGATTGGCATTGCTCTGGCCAACGAATTCTGATAGAGAGAACATTTGTTATTTAGGAGATTAATTTAAGTCATGGTTTTACGATTCTCGAACTTCATGATTTGAAACAGATGACTGTTTGAATTGCAGGGAATAACATTGAAACTAAAACTTGGTTCGAAAGTTGCCCTTGTTGGACCAAGTGGTGGTGGAAAAGTAACGTCATCATCCCTTTCCCTATTACTGTTTTTCCATTTTTCTCTGTTGGAGGATTTTAATAGTTGATGTCCTAAATTTCTTATCTGTTGCAGGCCACGATTGCAAACTTAATTGAGAGATTTTACGATCCTTTGAAGGGAGAGATTTTGTTAAATGGAGTTCCTTTAGTGGAAATATCTCATGAATATCTTCAAAAAAAGTTAATATAAAAAAATAAAAAAAAACTTCACCTCATGGATATCACCCCTAATTATGGTACATAAAACTTTTGACTTCTGTTTCTTGCTTTGATAAGTTTGGGAGCTCAAGAAACAGGCAAGGTATATGTCTTACTCTTGCATTTTTTTTAAAATTTATTAAAGTTTCTTTTCCTTATTTTATTTCTTCTTTTGCCAACTCATTATTGTCTATTACCTTGGAAGCCAATAGACTAAAAACGGTTTTATTAATGATTTCCATAATTAATTTATTAAACCAGCTTGCCACCTCTAATTTAGGCCACCCTTTTAATATAACAGTAGTGCATTTATTTATCTGCTTTGTTTACAGTTTCTCACTTGGCACGTAGCTTTTGTCATTTCAAACTAGAATGGAATGAATATATGGTTTAAACTTTATATCGGCCATTGAATGGAAATGTGTAAACAGTTATTTAAATTGTATAATTTCACCATTCTGTATTAATGTTCTAGATACAATAATCGCATTAAATTATCTATGGCTTTCACAAATACTTGATCATTTTGATGCCCTAAGATTTCTTTAACACCCTTATTCTTCTTGCCTTTCTAGAATGCAGGTAAGTATAGTCAGCCAGTATTTAAAGGGATTCCTCCATGGTCAAACCGACAAGCAGCTCTTTAAGAAAAATGTTCTCATAGTTACTTATGAAGATGTCAAGCCTTACATAGATAGGATTGTTAGTGGGGAGACATTAGATATCCTTTTAACAAAACCCATTACAGGATTCTTTCTAAGGCATGCATGAATTTGTTTCTTTGGTTCTGTGTGTTTTGGGGCATTGTTTGCTTCCTTCTAATAGTTCTATCATTTGTTTGATCAAATGCAGCGTTGGGACTTCAGGCGGGCAGCCAAAGCTGATGCCTGACATTGCTCAAGTTGCTAAGAAGTGGGAATTATTTCGTGGCTTGTACGAGTCTCCTGTGACAAAGTAAGGAACCCATCCCTATTTTATTCTAGTTTTTCTTTGAGCTACTTGTGAAATCACGCTGTTTACTTATTCATCAATTAATGGCCTGAACAAAACCATGCATATATAATCGGATCGTAGTTAAACTAGGAAAAATCCACTTATACCCAAAAAAGTTTTATACTCTTTTTGTATAATCACCACTCAGAACTTAGTTTCATGAAATGTCATTCTCATTCAGGCAAATTAATTTGTTGTCTTCATGGTATGTTAATATCAACAACTTAATCAAATTCCATGAGTTTTTTTTTTAAATTAATTAAGCCATAATAAATTCAAGTGTATTTCTAGAACAATAGAAATGTCTGGTCATTTTTTAAAAAAAAGCAAATATAATGCAGTATTCGTGGCCATTTTCAATTCAAGAAGTAATTTTAATGACATTATTGATAATTATAATTAATAATAATTTTCCAAAAAAAAATTCAAAGCTATAGTTATTTAGAAGGCTGCTAATTTTCATTCGAGAAATAAATATAAATAAGTTGTAATCTTCACTGGAAAATTTATCTAGCGTTTAAGGCGCTTTATATATTTATGTCAGTATTTATTTTATTTTTTGTAATTTAATTATTTTTTATTTCATGTTTGTATTATATCTAGAAACCATAATTCATGTGAAAATAAAATAATAAAAGTGATAAAAACAATTAAAACGGTTAACATAGATGTGGAACGTATTGCTGACTTCAAAATTTTTCTTTGACGTATCTAATTGATTTGTTCTTTAAGTCACCCCCCTTTCGTTTGATATATGTCATATTAGATTTACGAATCTGATATAACTAAAAGCTTAGTAAACCTTTTCTTTTCCTTTTTTTTTCCTTTTTTTTTAAAAATTTAGGTTTAATTTTTTCTATCTTTGTAGTTTGGAATATTTTATTTATAAGAATTTAGATATTATTTATCATTTGTCATCAAGATAAATTTTATTTTTTTAATATTTAAACTTGTTATTTTATTTCTGGATTAGGTAGTTTTGGTTGCTATTAGTTCACCAGAAAGCTCATCTCTTTCACACATGAACCTTAGGATTAGGCATTAATAGATACTCTGTTTTAATATTAATTACTTTAACAGATGGTTGATAAAAGTTGGATGGATGCTCCAAGATTTAGCACCAATCACCTAGCTGGAATAGAAAGATTTCTATCATTTGCAATTGAAAAATCAGTTTTTAACGAAAAAATATATTGTCCGTGCTATCGTTGCAATAATAGGATATTGCACGAACCACATATTGTGGGTGAGCATCTTCGTCTTCATGGTATAATAAAAGAATACAAGCATTGGATTTTTCATGGAGAATCCATTGAAAGAACATCGGTGCAAACCAACCAAACAGTGAGAACTTCTCCATCAATTTGTATGCAATCACAAGACAATGAAGCCGATTTAAGAGATCTCATAACGGATGCTCTAGGTATCAACATCCCAACTCTTAATGAGAGTTTTGATGGAGTTTCAAGCGAGTTTCAGAATAATGGTCGAGAGGATGATGTTAATGAGGCCCAAAGGGCTACAGAGAGAGCAACTACTCTTTTAGATGATTGTGATATTCCGCTCTATCCTGGTTGTGTCACGTTTTCATGCGTCTCATTCATACTTCGGCTTTAGCATTTTAAAGCACTTTTTGGATGGTCAGCAAAATCTTTGACATGTTTATTGGAGTTTTTAAATGAGGCATTTCCAGATGAACACACAATCCCGACTACATATTATGAAGTGAAGAAAAAGATTTCTGCACTAAATCTTGGGTATGTGAAGATTGACGCATGCCCAAATGATTGTATATTATACTGGGGCGATGCTAGTAAAAAGATCAGTTGTGATGTCTGTAAAAGGTCAAGGTGGCAATCTTCTAATGAGTTGGATGTAGATGAACAAGTTGATGATAGTTGTCGTCGTCCTAAGCCTGCCAAGGTATTATGGTACTTTTCTTTGATTCCTAGACTTAAAAGATTATTTTAATCCTCCAAGACAGCACAATCCATGAGATGGCATAAAGAAGGACGAACCAAAGATGGTATATTGAGACATCCAGCCGATGGTTCTGCTTGGGATGCGTTTGATAAGAGGTTTCCTGATTTTGCATCTGATCCTCGCAATGTTAGGCTAGGTTTGGCCAGCGACGGATTCAATCCATTCCGAACAATAAGTACAAGTCACAGTACATGGCCCGTACTTCTTATTCCTTATAATTTAGAACCTTGGGCATGCATGAAACAATCATCAATAATACTATCAATGGTTATCCCTGGTGAAAAAGGACCTGGCAACGACATTGATGTCTACATACAACCTTTAATTAAAGAGTTGAAGCAATTGTGGACAGGAATTGATGCTTTTGATTCATCAGCTTCCGAATCTTTCACTTTACGGGCTTGTCTTCTTTGGACAATCAATGATTTCCCAGCTTACGCCAATCTTTCAGGGTGGAGTACAAAAGGTCGGGTTGCTTGCCCAATTTGTGCTGAAAAAACTGAATCTCGATGGCTACGGTATGGTCGGAAGTTCTGTTATATGGGTTATCGTCGATGGTTATCAACTGAAAACCTATTTCGAAAAAAAGTCGTGAATTCGATGGCACTATAGAGTATGGGGTAGCTCCTATACCACGATTCGAGGAAGATATCTTAAGGGAAGTTGAAGGTGTCAATTTCATTTGGCATTTGGGGGTTCCTCTTTGAAAATGGGAAGTCTACAGTTTATGTGTTTACTACATTAGACATTTGGTTTGAAAATATTAGATCCTTATGTAATCATTTTGAAACATTTGGCGAGTCCACTTAAAGAGTTGATGCTTCTTATCAATTTATCTTTAGCTGTGAGTCAACCAGGAATGATATTTCTATGATGTCCATTTTTATATTTTAATTTCTTCATAGTTTTCTTCTTTTCTTATATATTCCCTTCATGATTTGATACGGATAACATTACTAGTATTTTTCTTTTCCTCATCTCTAACATTTGCTGCTTCAGTCCCATTCCAATGGAAAATTATTGATTGTCTAGTGTGTGACGGGACCTTCTTTCATTCCCTCCTCAAGGAAATGTATGATGGAGTAAATTGCTTCAATAAGTGTGCCCATAAATTGCCTTACCTACACCTTGCCCAGTATCTAATTTATAACTTAGACTTGTTTTAAGTTTTAACTTTGATTTAAACTTAAAAATTTACTTGGATAGAAAAATTATACTTATTTGATATATAAGTCAGATTTGAGTTTTAAAAGTTAATTATACTTATTTGATATATAAGTCAGATTTGAGTTTTAAAAGTTTGTAATATATTTTATAATCTTAAAAATATATTAATTTGTGTATGTTTAAATTTAATAAAAGAAAAGTAAATAAAAATAGCATTCATCTTCTTGTTTGTAAATAGGATTTTATTTCATGATTATTACCATTCTCATTTATATATGCTTGCAGGTCACCTTAAAAGGGTTTCGGTCAGGCAAGTTCATGACATTAGCGTGGCTACAAATGTGGTGGCAAGGGGATTAGATATCAATGATGTGCAGTTAATTATCCGGGTATATTTTTATTACGGCATGATATTTCAGATATTTATTTGCTGTCTATATATATATTTATTATTATATATTTACATTTAATTATATCTTAACTCGATAGTTTTTATAATAACTTGGAGGATATGTGCTTTGAGCATGTTTACATATGAAATATCATCTATTTTAGAGATTGAGATTTATGAGTAATTTAGGTAATATATTAAAAAAATTATTGTAATATTTATATTAGAGTTAGTCTTTATTCTAGGATGGTCACCTATTCTATTTTTAAAAAAGTTATTTTTTTATTATTTTACTACAATTTTTAGAAAATTATGTTATCCATACGCAGTCCTGATAGTAGAGTTTTTTTTTAAGTTATGTTTGTAGAGTTTAATTATTTTTTAATGTGTAATCATATATTAATATTACCTAATCTTTGTGTTTTTTTAATTTTATTTTTGATTAAGCATGACGATAGAGTAGATTGAAATTAAAAATTAAGTTATTCACCTTCATCTGATATTTATATAGATGTCGATTTTTTTTATAATTATTAATATCCCAACCTTATTTCACTTGAATTTTTATTAATTATTTTGAATATAGAATATTTTGAAGAATGAAAGTATAAAAATGGGAAATAAGAGAAACCTAACGAGTATTGCTTTGACCAAAAGTGTCTGCTTCACCAATTGACTCAACGAATAATTAAAAAATAATAAATAAAAAAGGAAGTAGATATGAGATATGAGATTAATTAGAGGAGATTAAAATTTGTGATCCTAATTTTGGTTGGATCGGACTTTTGCCAACTTGGGGATAAAAAAGGTATATTTGGCTACAAAAGCTTGTAATATATTATTTGTTTAAGTTTGATGTGCTATTTGTTAATTTTAATTTATTTATAAAAATCAATTTTTAGGTTATTATTTTAAAAATTGAATAGAATATAAAATATTCAAATATTTTAAAAATTGAATAGAATATAAATTTGATGTGCTTTTTGGGGGGGGGGCTTGATTTGGTCCACATTCTTATTTTGCTTGTTTTTTGGTCTATTTTTTGTTTGTTTTTTGGGCTTGATTTGCCAGACATTCTCCATATTGTTTTGTTTGGATTTTTGTTTTAATAAAATGTAGTAGACATTCACGGCCTTTACTTTGAATTTGTTAGCCAAACCCTAAAAGGTAAAATAAAAGGTAAGTCTTGCTCCAATTTTACAGTAGGTTTCAAGTTTCCCAGGAATTCCAAGTAGAAAATTCATATTTTCCCCGGTTTTTCCTCCTCCCCAAAACCCATGAATTTTTCGGTGCTGTGTTGGATGCTGTGTTGAAAACTCATTACCTCTTTGTTTTCTAGGAAAATGATTGGCAAAAGGTGACCATTAAAAGGTGTATGATTCTCTTCGAGGGGTTCTTCGACAGGTTCGAACACCTTAGGAAGTGCTGCTACCGATAGTCAAAGCACGGGAGATGAAACTCCCACTCAGTCAGTTGAAGAAGTACCTGCAAGTCCGACTGGTACCTCCATTTCCTTCTCACTTATTATTTCTCTGGTTTTAAACTTGTTTAAAACCTTTTGCTGGTATTTATTCTTTCTCTAGTTTTCATTTTCTTCACAATATACAAAGAAACAAAAAAATTTCTGCTTTAACTGTGTGTTTGGTTTTTTGCCCCACTGAACTTTCTATTTGTTACCATTTTGTCGTTGCTCTTCTTTTGCACTCTATTATTGTACGGATTTTATGTTTTGTTTTCTTTCCTTCATATATTCCTCTTGTCGTCTGCTGCACTATAATTTTTCACAACTTCCAGGCCATTTCTTTGCTTTGTTAAACATGATGGGTTTTTACATTTCCTCAATATCTTCTGTAGTTTTGATAATGTTCCTATAGCAGGTATGATAATTGTGAGCCATTTAATTTATCAGTAAATTACTCTGTTTATTACCATGGTGTCCTGTTTCTTCAACTATGTAAGATTGCTAAAATTTAGATTGCAGGTTAGAGGGTGGATTAAAGGTTGAAAAAGGAATTTGGCTGTTGATTACTAAAAATTTTGACATTATACAATTTTGATTCTGTATATGATATAAATCCATTTTTTTACTTTCTTATTTAGAATATTTCTTGGTTTTCAAATTTTCATTCATTTTTTTTATATGAGAATTTTATAAATTGAAAGCGCAAGAAACAAAAATAAATGGAGTATTAGCGGATAAATATTTTTGAGAGTATGGTAAGTGTTTTTTTGTCCCCAAAAAATTAAAAGCATTTTCATAGGCTTTTGTACAAAAAAATAAATGGAGTATTAGTGGACAAAAATCTTTTTGTCCATGATAAATATTATGTATTTGTTATGATAAATAAAATATTTTATTAAGCTTTTGTTTAATTAACATTGGTTTTCTTTTTCTTTTTCTACCATATTCACAATTTGCTTTTGCTTTTGCATCGTATTTATTTTTTTACATTGATACATAATATTTTTTTTCAATTTTCATATCTAAAATATAATTGTTACTTTGGACAGAGGCTACTAAGGGTACTAAAAGAAAGCGAGGGCCTACAAACATGAAAGATATATGGAATCTTCAACCTAGAACTCGTATAATAGTAGAAGCCAACCAATATGGCCAGCCTATTGGGAAGGAATCGTCCAAATTGGCTGAATTTCTCAGTACAATTGCAAGGACTAGTTCTATCTGTCCTTTGAATACAAAACATTGGAAACATCTTTCTAAATATGTGTTGGAAAACATATTGAGAATCGTTCATGTATGTAGTACATAATCATTTTCTAATTTAATGTATTGCAATAATTTTGCATTATTTGAAATTGTATGTAATGAGTACTTGTTACATTATTTTGTTTTTTGTGTAGGAAAAGTTTGATCTCCAAGGTAAGGTGAAGGACTCTGACATCCTCTCACATGTTGGAAAACTCCGGAAGGAGTTTAAATCGACTTTGAAAACTAGATACTATAAAGAGATGGTCCAAGAAGGTCGACCGATTGAAGAAATATATGAAAACAATCCTCCTAGTGTGCATGATGATCAATGGAAGTGGCTAGTGAGCGATGGGGAACACCACAAGTTGTGGTATGCACTTTTATTAGATTAATTGTCTCATTTTTCCTACTTCCACTTACAGTATGATCAAAGTAAGGGATGCATAAATGCGTGGTTTGTTGAATGAGGCATAATAAACTTAGCTTTCATATTACTCTCATATTTTTTCTCATTAATTTAAACAATAGGCACATTCAGAAAAGGCGAAAGAATCTCGAACAAAGGTGCGTTATGCACATACTGCTGGTTGTACAGGATATGCAACCCTCAATGCACAGTTTGTAGGTATTACATATTAATCAATATGTAACCTATATTAATTATTCTGCACTCATTGGTGAATAATGTTAACTATTGTTTTGTTGTATAATAGTCTGAGAAGGAAGGCCGTGAACCCTAGGGTTTTGAGCAGTTTAGATTTCAACATTTGCGCAAAGATGGGAGTGGCAAATTGAGCAGTGAGGCAGCAGAACAAGTTTATGTAAGAAAAAAATGGGTATTATTTATTTATTTATAATTATTTTGACATCAATTTTTTTTAAAAATAGAATTTTCTAATTAAAGATAACTGTAGGATGAAGCGTGCAAGATGGTTAAAGACTCTATGCCAATACCTGAGAGTTCTTCCACACCTCAAGATAATATTGCATTAGAAAATGAGGTCTATACACAAGTGTTTGGCCCTGACAAGGATGGAAAAATGTTGGGATATGGACGTGGGATGACCAAATCTAGGTTGTTTGGCTATGGGTCAGTTACCTGAGAAAGCTAATCTACATCAGCCATCACTACATTGATTGAAGAGATGAGCGCAAAACATGTCCAGCAAATACAAACAATTCAAGCCAAACAAGCAATTCGAGAGAAAACTCTACTCGAGGAAGCAGAACCTCGATTTCGTATGGAGGCTACAGAGCGAGAAGCTTATTTGATAGCTGAGGCAAAAGAAAGATTTATGAAATTAACTGAATTTCGAGAGGAAAAGTTCATGAAAATGATGGATGCTCGTGAGAAAAAGTATAAGGCTCTCATCGATGAGTGTATGGCAAAGGGAATGTCAAGTAAGTCCAAGACTTTTCATAATAAGCATAGTAAGGTGACTATTTTATAACTAGATTGTCAATAAGTTTGTTAATGGTTTAATTGACATTGCTTGTTGTAATTGAATGCTATGTTCTTATTTGATGTCTTTATTGCTTGCTCAACTAATAATTAGTAGTGGATGTACTGATGAAAATTCTTTATTTAGCCTCAAATTATGGTTCTTTGGTTAATATTAAAATATTCTTTCCATGTGTTCATGTTGTTTCTCATCTAGCTTGTATAAATAGAAAATGTACATTGCTATTTTTTGCAGTTGAATTTCAGAGTAGCGGACTTGATGATAAAGCCTTCAGTTCGGATGATGACAAATGAGGCTTACTGCATATTATGTATTACATATATATATATGTTATAGTGGTTGACTAATGCAGTTGTCTCATAATTTTTTTGTGTCATGGGAATCAAGTTGACAACATGTTGCAATGTGTTGATTGCTTTTATAAGGATTTTGTATAATTTTTTGATGTCATGTGAAATAGGTTGATAACATGTTCGCAACTTGTTGACTACTTCTATTAGGATTTTGTATATAAATTACTAACTGCATTATTCAATGATAATTTTGTATTTATATTATCATTTCATGTTAATTAATTGTTCAATTAATATTGAATCAAACTTTTCCAAACCTAATACATACAAATTTGCTCATATTTCACCAAAATAGGCTCTTAAAAATCGAGGAAAACGTCGTAAAAAAATATCGGACATGAGATAAAGATCTATCCCAACCTTTTTAAGTTTGCCTTAGACGGGTTTACCCTAACCATTTTAAGGTTGCTTTAGATGGGTTTATCCCAACATTTTTTAAGTTGCCTTGGAAAAGGTCTATCGCAACCCTTTTAGGGTTGCTGTAAACGGGTCTATCGCAAAATTTTTAACGTTGTCCTAGACAGGTCAATCGCAACATTTTCTAAAAGTTTCCTTAAACAAGATCTATCGCAACCTTTTTAGGGTTACCTTAAACGAATCTATCACTAACCTTTTTAAGGTTGCTTTAGACAAGTCTATCCAACCTTTTTTTAAGGTTGCCATAGACAAGGTCTATTGTAACATTTTTAAAATGTTGTCGTAGACAGGTCTATCGCAACTTTTTTTCAAGGTTGCCGTAAACAAGATATACCACAACTTTTTTAAAAGGTTGCCGTAGATAAAGTCTATAACAATTTTTATTAAGGGTTGCCGTAAACAAGGCTTCTCGCAACCTTTTTAAGGTTGCCGAAAACGAATCTATACCAATCTTTTTAACGTTGCTCTAAACGAGTCTATCGCAACCATTTTTAACAGTTGTCTTAAATTGGTCTATCGCAACCCTTTTATGATTGTATTAAATGGGTCTATCGCAACCTTTTTCAAAGGTTGCCCTTAACTAGGTCTACCGCGACATTTTTTTAAGGTCGCCATTGACTAAGCCTTTCACAATGCTTCAATAAGGGTCGTCGTATGCTGACTTTTGGCAACGCTTTTTCAAAAGAGTCGCCATGCCTACGCCAACGGTACTAAAGACAACCTTTTTGGAAGCGTCGAGAGAAGCGTCGTGAGACCTATGCCAACCCTTTTTTGCGTCGTCTTAGGTCAAGTGTTGCAATAGGGTTGTTTTGTTGTAGTGGGAGAATCAGTTTTTCGTATGTGCTTTTTTTGATGGAGAAATTTTGACAACAATCGTGGGATGTATATTTGAATGTCGCAAACAAGTAGCAATGAGATTTAATAGAAATAGCTCGTTTGATGATATGAAGGAAAAAATTAGTGAAAAAATTTATAGACGTTGTGGGAGAAGGATCTCGAAACTTTTCTACAAGTTTCCAGTTTCAACGGATCCCATAAAATTCACTGAAATGGAACTCGTAGACGATGAAGATGTGGAGACAATGGTCGCTCTTTATTGTGGGACTTGAAGCAACCAAAATGCACCGATTCAGTTATTTACTGAGTTAGCTAGTATTGAGGCAACTGAAGATCTCACTCTATTAGGTGAAGAAGAGGGAGCAGAAAGGATGAACATAAAAATATACGAATTAAAAATATAAAAATAAAAATAGAAATAGAAACATACCTGATTAGTTTCTTTCAAACAAACAACCTCTAAAAATAAAAACAAATTTAATCAACATTTTAATAAATCAATACAAATTGTCAAATAAATGAAAAATCAAATAAAATTACATTATATAAAAATTACATGAAAAAATTACAAAACACTGGAAACATTGATATTTGTGGGTGTTAAATAATTTATATAACTTAATCTTGATATCCAAGTTGATATAAAAAAAATTAAATGAGTTAACAGCAACCATTATCATACCAATACTTAACAGTAACTTAAAAAATTTAAATGAGCTTAAACATCATTTGTCCAAATTCATTTTAAAAATGAAATGATTTTTAATTTTTTTATAAACTTATATGTTAAACTCACCAAATACTAAACTAAACACAACAATTTAGAACTTAATCCTAAATTACTAATAAATTAATTTTAAAATAATTACAAACACAAAAAATTT